>NW_006921751.1:2310521-2327365 GCF_000298275.1 Orycteropus afer afer
GTCTGAAATGATGGAGTGGCATGGTAGTTTGGACATTTGGGACATCTTTGACCTCTGTGTCATGAGGACCGGCCTAGTGCTGATCTTTCTAAGAGAAATTGTTCAAGCATCAATTCTATTCCATTTGTCTATTTTTTTTGTCATTACACCAATACCAGGCAGTTTTGACTACTGTGGCTGTAGAGTAGGTTTTGAGATCCAGCAGTGTGAGACCACCTACTTTGTTCTTCTTCAATAGTGCTTTGTTTATCCAAGGTCTCTTTCCTTTCCATATAAAGTTAGTGATTGGTTTTTCCATATACTTTAAAAATGTTGATAGGATCTGCATTGGGATTGCATTGAATGTATAGATTGCTTTGGGTAGAATTGACATTTTCTCAATGTTCAATCTTCCTATCCATGAGCATGAGATGTTCTTTCATTTGGGTAGATCTCTTATGGTTTCTTGAAGTAGTTTTTTATAGTTTTCTTTGTACAGGTCTTTTGTGTCCCTGTTAAGATTTATTCCAAAGTATTTTATTTTTTTGGTAGCTATTGTAAATGGTATTGATTTCCATACTTCTTTTTCAGCAATCTCTTTGCTGGTGTAGAGGAATCCAACTGATTTTTGATGTTGATCTTATATCCTGCCATGATGCTAAATCTCTCAACTAGTCCCAGTAGATTTTTAACTGAGTCTCTTGGGTTTTCTAGGTATAGGATTATATCATCAGCAAATAGGGATGGTTTGACTTCTTCCTTACCAATTTGGATGCTTTTGATTTCCCTTTCTTGCCTTATGATCCTAGCAAGGATTTCCAGTTGAAGTTGAATAGAAGTGGTGATAGTGGGCATCCTTGTCTTGTTCCTGTTCTCAAGAGGAGTGGTTTCAATCTCTCTCTATTGAGTATAATGTTGGCTGTTGCTTTTGCATAGATGACCTTTATTATGTTGAGGAATGTCCCTTCTATTCCTATTTTGCTGAGAATTTTGATCAGGAATGGGTGCGGAATTTTATCAAATGCCTTTTCTGCATCAATTTATATGATTATGTGGTTCTTCTCCTTTCATTTATTTATGTGGTGGATGACACTGATTGTTTTTATAATATTGAACCATCCTTGTATACCAGATATGAACCCCATTTGATCATAATGATATTCTTGATATGTTGTTTAAGTCTATTGGCTATGATTTTGTTGGAGATGTTTGCATCTATATTCATGAGGGATATTGGTCAGTAGTTTTCCTTCTGAGTGATGTCTTTGCCTGGTTTTGATATTAAGGCTGTGCTTGCTTCATAAAATGAGTTAGGGAGGATTCCATCCTTTTCTATATTTTGTAATAGTTTAAGTAGGATTGGTGTCAGTTCTTCTCTGAATGTTTGGTAGAATTCTCTGGTAAAACCATCAGCCAGGACTTTTTTGTTGTTGGTGGTGGTAATTTTTTTTATGATCTGTTCAATTTCTTCTTTTGTTATGGATCTGTTCAACTTTTCCCCATCAGTCTGTGTTAGTTTAGGTAAGTGGTGTGTTTCTAGAAATCTGTCCTTTTCTTCCAGATTTTCAAATTTGTGGAGTACAGTTCTCCATAGTATGCTGATGTTATCCTTTTTATTTCAGTTGGTTGTGTTGAGATGTCACCCATTTTATTTCTTATTCATGTTATTTGTATTCTCTCCCTCTTTTCCTTTGTTAAATTTGCCAGTGGTTTGTCAATTTTATTCATCTTTCAAAAAACCAACTTCTGGTCTTGTTGACTTTTTTCTATTGCCCTTCTATTTTCTGTTTCATTGATTTCTGCTGGAATCTTTATTATTTCCTTTCTTGCTGTTCTTTTTCTAATTGTTGGAGATGTTGGTTTAAAGTGTTGATTTTGGCTCTTTCTTCTTTTTTGATGTGTGCATTTATTGTTATAAATTGGCCTATGATCATTGCTTTTGCTGTACCCCAAAGATTTTAGTATGTTGTGTTTTCATTTTCATTTGATTCAAGGAATTTTGAATTTCAATTTTTATTTCTAGTTTTATTTTTACAGGTCTTTTGTGTCCCTGGTAAGATTTATTCACACCATACCAGATTTTATCTTGGTGGTGATTACATTATATCAGATCTCATCATAGAAGATGACTACATTAAAACTACTAAACCACTGAGAATCACGGCCAAGCCAAGCTGACATGCAACCATCACTATCATGCCAAGAAATTTGGAAAACAGCTACCTGCCCAACTCACTGGAAGAGATCCATATTCATACCCATTCCAAAGAAAAGTGATCCAATGGAATGCAGAAATTATTTAACAATTAATTACTACTTAACAATATTAATATCACCTGACATGCTACCTGGAAGCAAGAATGGCTGGTCTTATCTTGTCTACTTCGGTCATGTTGCCAGAAGGGACCATTCCCTGGAGAAGGATGTCATGTTTGGTAGGGTGGATGGTTGACAAATGAGGGGAAGGACCTCCAGGAGATGTATTGACATAGTGGCTGTAGCAATGGGTTCAAGTATAGCAAGGTTTGTGTAGCTGGTCCAGGACCGAGCAGTGTTTCGTTTTGTTGTTCATAGGGTCACTATGAGTTGGAAATGACTTGATAGCATCTAACAACAACACCAGAAATATCATTTAAAACCATATTTTGCTGAAGATAATTCAAAAAGTGGCTAAAGCAATGTGTCAGTGGGAAACTACCAGAAATTCAAACTGGATTCAGAAAAGTACTTGGAGTAAGGGATATCATTGCTAACACCATATGGATCTTCACTGAAAGAAGAAAATATAAAGGATTGTTTGCCTCTGTTATATTGAATATATAATGGAATTTGACTGGATAGTAACAAAGCATGGATGATATGTCAAAGAATAGAAATTCCAAAACATTTAATTTTGCTCATGATGGAACTTGTACATAGGTAAAGAAGAGTTGTTCAAACAGAACAAAGTAATATTGCATGGCTCAAAATCAGGAAAATTGTGTGTCAAGAGTATGTTCTTTCAGCATACCAACTCAATAGGTATGCTGAATAAATAATCCAAGAAGCTGTTCTATATGAAGAAAAACGTGGCATAAAGATTTGAGGAAAACGCATTAGTAACCTGTGAGAAGCAGATGATACAATCTTTCTTGCTGAAAGTGAAGAAGACTGGAAGCACTTGCTATGAAGATCAAAGACTACATCTTTCAGCATGGCTTACACCCCAATATGAAGAAAACAAAAAACCCTCACAACTGAACCAATAAAAAATATCATGATAAACAGAGAAAATACTGAAGTTGTCAAGGATTTAATTTTACTTGTATCCACAATGAATGCCCGTGGAAGCAACCATCAAGAAATAAAACAACATATTACACGGGATAAATATGCTTCAAAATACCTTTTTAAAAGCTTAAAAAGGGAAAATGTCACTTAGATGACTAAGTGAACCTGACCCAAGCCATAGTCTTCTGAATTGCTTCATATCCATGTGAAAGCTGGACGACGGATATAGAAAACCTAAGAAGAAATGAGGTATTTGAATTATGATGTTGGCAATAAAATTGAACAGGTCACAGAGTACCTGTAGAATGAACAAATCTGTCTTGGAAAAAGTACAGTCAGAATGATCTTTAGAAACAAGGATGGTAAGACTTCTTCTTAAGTATTCTTGACATATTATCAGGAGGGACCAGCCCCTTGAGAAAGATATCATACTTGGTAAAGTAGAGTGGCAAAAGAAACAAGACCCTCAACAACATAGACCCACACAGTGGTTTCAACAATGAGTTCAAGCATAGCATTAATTGTGAGGATGACACAAGGCAGGGCAACGCCTTGTTCTATTACACATTAGTGCTCTATATGTCAGAATGAACTCAATGTCACCTAACAACAACATAAATAAATAAGTAAAGGCTTATTCAAAATAAGAAAGGTTATCATTGTTTGATTTATAGTGCCTCATAACTTAATTTCTAAAATTCATGTGTTATATGGAAATTCACAGGGCCAAGTCTTATTAAGCTTTAAAATAAGTGTTAAATATTCGCTAAATATAGTATGCATATAAATAATTTAGATGGAAGATGTTCAATTACTTTTTTAAAATTTTCTTAAGTGTAACTGGAGAATTCCGTAGTTTTTCTATAATACAGGAAGAATGTGGACATTACTGTGTTTACAGCAGAATAATGATGATGATCACTAGTCATCAAAATCCACCCTTTCTGTAGGTAAACTGCCTGAGAAATGTTTACTTTTGTATTCTCTGGACCTATATATTGTCATAAATAATAAAAAAGAATCATTCATTGTTCAGCTCTTGTCAATCCATTTGAGAGGTTGAGCAGCTAATGTGATCTCCTCATTTTTTACCACTTGGAAAAGAAAACTAAGACAATAAAATCAATTTCTATTAGATCATAAGGAATTGTATGGTAGTTTATTTAAAGAAAAAGTCATAGAAAATAATAGAAATCTTTTTGTGTTCACATTCTTTGTGATAATTATTGAAGGATATTATTTTCAATTATCTAAGTAATCACTTTCCTGGTGAGAATACCAAGGAATTGAGATATTATCAGTTAACTGAGTTACCCAGAATAACAAGATTGACTTACAAATTGTGTTAAAACTAGAACTCAAGTTATCTAAACCTGTGTTTAGATAATTCTTTCACTAGGATGAAAGATCATTATTTCTTTCAGTGCACAGGGTATCATTTAAATAACCAGGAAGAAACCAATTGCTAACTGTTATGATGACTCCCTGAAAGACTTAAAATGATGAAGAGTTTACACTCAGAGAGTATTTTGCAGACCCTAGTTCATTCTAGAATCAGGAGTTATCTTTAAATTTACATTTTATTTTAAGCTTTTTTTGTATATTTGTTTGTTGCTTACTTGGAATGCCAGCCAAATAATTGTAACCCTGTTTGCTCTATTCACTTTCCTGCTTATCTACGTATTTTCTAGGAAGGACTAAACTTAAACATGTTACAAATAAAAATACAAGTCTGGGATTACAAGTGTTACTTCTTTGATCACATTATCCTATTTTATGCAAGTAACATGCACACTATCTGTTTTGGGCAAACCTGCAACCCCTTGCATGTTCGTTTCCTATGGGCTCTATGCTGTTTTATGTGAGTACACATTATTTACATGGGTATGTTATACGTGAAGATAGGGAATATATTTATGAATGAAGACTAAGAAGTTTCATTTAATATCAAAGAATTTCCACAAATTATAAGCCCAGAATATCCAGTGGCATAGCTAATAAAAGGCTAGGAGAAAAATACAGATTCTTCTGTACTTTAAGGAGCTCTGGTGGTACAGTGGCTAAAGCATTTGGCTGCTAATCAAAAGTCAGCAGTTCAAATCCAGCAGCAGCTCCACCAGGAGAAAGATGAGGCAGTCTACTTCCCTAACGATTTATAGTCTTGGAAACCCTAGGGCGCAATTCTACTCTCTCCTTTAAGGTTGCTATGTGTCAAAATCAACTCAATGGCACTGACTTTAGCTTATACTTAATATTTTTTAAATAAAAACTGATATATCAGCTAAAGTTCAGCAGTGGTTTAAATATTTAGTCATATGTAGTTATTTAGACCCACCAGCCACTCCTGGGAAGCAAGATGGGGCAATCTACTTCCCGTAGTGATACTGCCTCGGAAACCCAAGGAAGGGTCGCTATGAGTCAGGTCCGACTCGACGGCACATAACAACACAACAACAGTCATTTAGATTCCTGAAAGTAAATTTTATTTGGTCTTGGTTTCAATGTTACTCATCTGTTGTTTATATTCTAATAATAGTGTTGTTCTGTTGTTGTTTGCACAAGCTAAGATAAAAAACTGTGTTCTTTGAACAGACTGGGGAGAAAAATTCATAATAGTAATATTACTAAGAATGTACTGTCTATAATAACTGCTTACTAGCTCTGGTGGCATAGTGCCTAAGGCACTTGACTGCTAACCAGAAGGCTGGCGCTTCAAATCCACCAGCCACTCCTCGGAAGGAAGACTTGGCAATCTACTGTCCTAATCATACTGCTCGGCAACCCAAGGAGGGGTCCCTATGAGTCAGGGCTGACTCAATGTCACATAACAACAACAACAACAGTTCCAAACTAAAATTTTTCTTCAAATTTTATTTACAAAGTATATTTGTCTGTATTTGAGGAATGTGCAAGAAGAAAGAAAAGGAGAACGAGGAAGGAGACAGGAGAAGCAAGTGGGGAGACAGAGAGAGAAAGAGAGGAGATCACCAGATAGCCCAGACTCTACCTCTGTTTAAAATATCCCAGCAAAAGGAAAGAAGGCTAAAAAAGTATAATTATTTAATTTTAAAGCATCTATTTCCAAGGAAAACTTCATAAAGCACATACAAAACCTAACTGCTCCTTGATGAAGAGAAAGTAAAACTAAAATTAAATATCAAACTCCCATCCTCCCTTCCTCTCTCCTACCCTCTCTCACTATATTCTTTTTTTCTCTTTGTTTCCTCCTTTCCATTCTTTAAAATTTTCATGTCCTTCCTTTCTATTGAAATGTAATGTATTCGTCTGAAGCACAATATCATGCTGATTTAAGAATCATTCCGCTTCTTTATCTTTTAGAAAACAATAGACTATGCAGTTGAAAATTCAATCACAGTAAGAAATGCTCTAGGCATTGTTGTTGTTGTTGTTGTTATATGCCGTCAAGTCGGCCCCGACTCATAGCGACCCCTCCTTGGGTTTCCAAGGCAGTATCACTACGGAAGTAGGATTGCCCAACCTTCCTTCTGAGGAGTGGCTGGTGGGTTTGAACTGCCAGCCGTCTGGTTAGCAGGCAAGTGTCTTAGCCACTATGTTACCAGAGATCCTACATTAACTTGTTGTTGTTGTTGTTGTTATGTGCCGTCGAGTCGGCCCCGACTCATAGCTACCCCTCCTTGGGTTTCCAAGGCAGTATCACTATGGAAGTAGGATTGCCCAACCTTCCTTCCGAGGAGTGGCTGGTGGGTTTGAACCGTCAGCCTTCTGGTTAGCAGTCAAGTGCCTTAGCCACTATGCTACCAGAGCTCCCTAAGCATTAGTGATTCCTAATTTTATCACCAATACAAACAATGGATTTTTTTTTTTTTTCTGTTGAGGAGAAGATCTGTTGAAGAACTAAGATTTGTTTATCTTGGCAGATAAGATAGTTTAATAGTAGAACTGATAGTAAGGAAGAGACCATACAATTTAAATTTAGCTCTCAGATGAATAAGTGAGCATGGGAAACATTTCCTTTTTATTACAATGTGGTATTTTAACAGAGTTTTTACTAAGGCATTTCTGGTTTGGGAGAAAATGAAATAATATTAATTTATTTGCCTTTTGGACAATAACTTAAAAAAATAATTTCAGGGATACAGTACTCTTATTTGTCAATTTTTCCCTATGAAATATCTCTAGTACATTTGTTGAGTGTTAAGTATACTGAACCAGTTGCCAGTCCATTCAAACTTTTGGTGACACCATGTTTGTCCTTCATAGGGTTTTATAATGTCTGATTTTTCAAAAGTAGATTGTCAAGCCCTTTTTCTGAGGTTTCTCTGGATGAACTTGAACCTCCAACCTTTTGGTTTGCAGCTAAGTCAGTCAACTGTGTGCACCACCCAGGGACTCCTTAAGTATAATCAACCCAAACCAAAAAACAACTCCTAGCAACCTCTTGGGTTTCCCAGGTGGTATCTCTACAGAGGTAGATTGCCCTATCTTCCTTCTGAGGAGTGGCTGGTGTGTTTGAATTTCCAGGCTTCTGGTTAGCAGTCGATATGCTAACTAGAGCTCTCAACTACCATCCTTTGCAACTCATAATGATCCCCCACTGGGTTTCCAAGTCTGTAAATCTTTCCAGAAGTAGACTGCCTCATCTTTTTTCTGCAGAGTAGCTGGTGAGTTCAAACCACTGACATTCTGGTTAGCAGCCAAATACATTAATCACTACACCACCAGAACTCCTTTTAAATATATTAAAAGATTTTAATATTGCAAGAAATTTATGGCCTGTCCTTGAAGTAATTTTACAGCTGCTTCTTTTTACTAAATATATGCATCCATGATCATTTTTAGGCATTAATTCATTTATTCAAAGTGTTATCTATTCAAATGAATAAAATTGGTACTTTATCTGAAAGTTGTATTTCAAATTCTTTATGTAGTGTATTTTCCAAAGATATTTCATCTTGTATGCAAAGAAAACAATTGTAAGTTGTTCTGTGTTGTTTCCAGAAAGAGAAGATAAGTAGAAGGAATAATTGCCACTCAATCTGTTTCTTTTGATGCATCTATTTTAATTTTGCAAAGATTTGAAGTAGCTTAAAATTTTGTCTCAACATATTGCAACTACCGTTCTTCAACTTATGTCATTATACTTTGCAAATATACTTAAATACATTTAGAAAAAATATCTGGTAGCATAGTGGCTAAAGCACTTGACTGCTAACCAGAAGGCTGGCGGTTCAAACCCACCAGCCACTCCTCGGAAGGAAGGTTGGGCGATCCTACTTCCGTAGTGATACTGCCTCGGAAACCCAAGGAGGGGTCGCTATGAGTCGGGGCCGACTCGACGGCACATAACAACAACAACAACATACTTGAAGAAAGATGATTTAATAATATCTCTTTTGGGATGATGTTCTCACCATTTGCATCCAAGAATGATTTTATAGCATTTAAATTAATTTCCAAATAATGTTTGGTAAAGAGTACCTTTACCTACTGCATAAAAGTTTCTTTTCTAAAAGTAATCTCATTATTCAAGGAAATCAAACTGCTGGCTTTTCTGTTAGTCTTTTCCAAGAGTTTTTGATCCTCACACAGAATTAGACTCCATTTTACAGGTATTGCTAGACAAAAATATGAGTATTAAGCCATTAGTTTTACATTAGCAACTTTTCCCAAGGTGGGTTTTTTATCATCTTAAGACACTTTGTTTTGTGTATTACTCCCTTTTTGTCTAATCACCTCTAAAATTATGAACACTCCAAGAATAATACATGCTGAATAACAAAACAGCTTGAAATATTCATAACTAAGAAAGCAACTGTTAAATGTTCATAAACAAAGTTGTTTGGAGACTCCTTTATTAATTTTTAATTTATTTTCAGTCAATTCCTTATTACTCCCAAATTCCTGTAGGGGATTCTGTTAATTAGTCATGTGTAAAATATTCATTAAAACCAGCTTCCTATTTTCTTCTTTTATTGCAAATTTACATTTCTAATCTTATAACCAAAATAAATGCCATTGGGTAGAGGAAACACATTAATTTTGATCAGCTACTTAAAAATAGAATCTTATACAACAAAACATATGGTAATGTAAACCAGACTAATATTGAGGTACCATGCTGGTAGACCCTGATGTTGAAATAATGGATTATTATAAAGTACACATTTGGAAAAAAAGAAAAAAAAAAAAAAAAACTAACATAAAATAGAATATGCTTGAAAAATAGTGAGATAATATAAAGGAAAATAATATTGACTTTGTACTTTGCACACTAATACATTTTAGAAAAAACAGATTAGTTAGGAATTCCAAGTTAATAAATAATGACAATATTGACATAAAATTTAAATCACTGGATTGCCCCAGCTTTGGCTAGGATAGTAAGCTTCAATTTTTACTTTTCTAATTAATTCATTTGGTTATTATTTATTACTTATTTTCTTTGCATTACTGTTGTTTTCATTCCATACTACACATAGCAAACCGATATAGGAAATGGGACACTTAGAAATATTAATGTCGCTGTTTACTTCTCCCCCATAAGGATATGTCAGTAAGATATTCATACAAATATCTTTAGAAATATCTGAACTCATTGTGAGAAACAATGGTTTCTAATGTGGAGTGTTGCCTATGGCATTTGACTGCTAACCAGAAAGCTGGCAGCTCAAACCCACCAATCACTCCTTGGAAGGAAGACTGGGCAATCCACTTCTGTAGAGGTACTGCCTTGGAAACCCAAGGAGCGGTCACTATGAATTGGCAGTGAGTTTTGTGATTTTGGTATGGCAGGTCGGGGAGTCCCTGGGTGGCATAAATGCTTAAGTGCTGGGCTATTAACCAAGGTTGGCTGTTTAAATCCACTCAGAGGTATCCCAAAAGTAAAGCTTGACAATCTGTTTCTGAAAGGACAGAGCCTTTATAATCCTGTGGAACAGTTCTGTTCTACATACATGAGGTCACCATGAGTGAAAACCAACTGAATGACAACTAATAACAACAACATGCCAAGTATAGTATTGAAAAAGTGAAATTTTTGGCCCAATTAAGACTATTTTCTTTTGCATAACATTTTATGCTTCTCTACAGAAACAATACAGGTTGTCTATACATACTGCATCTCTTTTACATGTCTGTGTCTAAATACTAAATCTTTAGTCATGTAATTAACATATGTGAAAAACAACTCTCCAATTGGGAAAATTGCTAAAATAAAATAACATTGTTTATAGGAAAAAGTCATGATATATATTTTGTGGGAACAAAAGGAAACTATTCAGTACTGTTAAGTCAAATCCAAGTCATGGCCACTCTGTGTGTCAGAGTAGTACTGTACTCCATATAATTTTCAATGACTGTAATCTTATAGAAGTAGATAACCAGGACTTTCAGCCACATAGACACAGGTGGATTTGAATTGCTAATTTTCAGTTAGTAGCCAAGCTCAAGCCACTAGTACCACTCAGAGAACTTGAGAGAAAACTGCACACACACAAAAAAAATAGGAAATATCCTGTTTTATGGTGGAAAGGGGGTAAATTTACTATCAAATCAAAGTCATAGTCAGTGACAACACATTTACACCACAGAAACATTTAGCAATGTTAACAATAGGTCTCTCAGAGTTCTAACTCTGTGGTCTGACACTGAATCATATGGAGGCAATGATGTAGGTAGCACATTTTCTTAATTATTTTTAAGAAAAAATACTCAACTCAATAACAGACTAATGACCAAGATGTTAGGAAAATGTGCTACCTGTTGTTGTTGTTGTTGTCAGGTGTCCTCAAGTTGGCTCTGACTCATAACGACCCTACATACAACAGAATGAAACACTGCCCAGCCCTGCCCCATCCTCATAATCCTAGCTATGTTTGAGCCCATCATTGTAGCCAGTGTCAATCCATCTCATTGATGGTCTTCCCCTTTATAGTTGACTCTCTACTTTACCAAGCATGATATCCTTATCCAGCAAACGGTTCCTTTGTGATGACATGACCAAAGTCGGTGAGACAAAGTCTGGCCATTCTCGCTTCCAAGGAGCAATCCAGCTGCACTTCTTTCAGGACAAGTTTGTTCTTTCTTCCGCCAGACCATTTTATGTGTTCTGCATCAACACCATAATTCAAAAGCATCAACTCTTCTATCTTCCTTATTCATTGTCCAGCTTTCACATGCATATAAAGAGATTGAAAGTACCATGGCTCAGGTCAGGAGTCCCTAATTCTTCAAAGTGACATCTTTGCTTCTTAATACTTTAAAGAGTTCTTTTGCAGCAGATTTTATTTTATTTTATTTTTTTCTCCTTAAACATGATTTTATTTTCCATTCATGTATTTCTACCCCTTCCCTCCCATTAAGTGAACAATAACATAACAAATTAGTTTTCCATTCAATAGTTCATATACAGATTGTTCTGTGACATTAGTTACAATTCCCATAATGTGTCAATACTTTCCTCATTTCCTCCCTGGGTTCTCCGCTTCCATTTGTGTGGTTTCTCTGGCCCTCTCTATCTTTCAATTTTGTTTTTGGGCAAATATTGCCATTTTGACTTCATGTAGATGATTATTCTAAGAAGCACATTCTCCACGAGTGTTATTGTTTGTTTTATAGTCCAATTATTTGAATGATCAGTGGCCACCAGGAGTGTCTTCAGTTTCAGGTTAGAAGGTTGTCTCAGGGAAATAGTCCCAGGGGCCTTTCAGGGACATTTTAAACATTTATTGTAATTTTTTTTTTTTTTTTAATTGTGATTTGGGTGAAAATTTACAGAGCAAATTCACTTTCCAAACAGAAGTTCACATACACTTTGCCTCATGACATTGACCACAATTTCCTACAATGCAACAGCTCCTGTCCCACTTCCTCCTGATAGTTACCTCTTCCCTGTGTCCATCCCTCCATGCACTCCTGCCCCCTGAGCTGTCTCCCAGTGCATAAGCAGCTCTTCTTTCTCCCATGATTGTTCTCTCCAAAGAGTGTATTTACCTCAGGTATGTGTTCAACTCATATCTTTTGCAGCAGATTTCCCCAGTGCAATACAATATCTGATTTCCTGACTACTGCTTTCATGAATATTGACTGCGGATCAATTAAAATGAAATATTTGACAACATCAAACTTTTCTCCATTTATCATGATGTTGCTTATTGGTCCAGTTGTGAAGATTCTCAGTTTCTTTACGTTGAGGTATAATCCATACTGAAGACTGCAGTTTTTGGATTCATTAGTAAGTGCTTCATGTCATCTTCCACTTTCAGCAAGCAAGATTGTGTTATCTGCATATTGCCAGTTAATAATTATTCTTTCTCCAATCCTGATGCTGAATTCTTCTTCATGTAGTCCAGACTCTCATAGCATTTCCTCAGCACACAGATTGAATACATCTGGTGAAAAGATACAACCCTGGCTCACTCCCTTCCTGATTTTAAACCATGCAGTAACCCCTTGTTCTGTTCAAACAACAGCCTCTTGGTCTATGTACAGATTCCTCATGAGAAAAATTTATGTGTTCTGGAATTCTCATTCTTCTCAATGTTATCCATAATTTGTTATGATCCACACAGTCAAATGTCTTTGATAGTCAATATAACACAGGTAGACATCTTTCTGGTATTCTTTGCTTTCAGCTAAGAGTCATCTGACATCAGCAATGATATCCTTCATTTCTTGTCCTCTTCCAAATTCCACTTGCATTTCTGGAAGTTCTCTGTCAATATACTGCTACAACTGTTTTTGAATTATCTTCAGCAAAATTTTACTTGTGTGTGATATTAATGATATTGTTCAATAATTCTACACTTTTGGATCACCTTTCTTTGGAGTGGGCACAAAGATTGATCTGTTCCAATCAGTTGGCCAGGTAACTGTCTTCCAAATTCCTTGTTGTAAATGAGTAAGTGCCCCAGTGCTGCATCTGTGTGTTGAAACATCTCAATGGATATTCTGTTGATTCCTGGAACCTTGTTTTTTTGCCAGTTCCTTCAATGGAGCTTGTATTTCTTCTTTCAAAACCACTGATTCTTGATCATATGATACTTCCTGAAATAATTGGACCTACTACATTTAAAAAATATTTAAAATATTTCTTCATTAACCAGAAAGTTTAACAGAAGCCTGAATCTTTGGAAGTCATAATGGCAATATTGAAGCATATCTCTTTTAATAACAGATACAGAGATGCACTAAGGAATGATTAATCATAGTAGCCTATGGTCTATCACTCTACACTACTTTCCAGACTGATTTCATCTATAGTCGATACTCCTTATAGTTAGTTATTATCCTAAAATCTATGTAACCTTTTTATTACCTAGCTGGCATTTATTTTTCCATCTTGACCACAAGAATATCAAGAAAGTTACCCCATGTTGACATGAGCATCTGAACTAATCTTTCAGTCTAGGATTATAATAAGAAAAAAAATTAATTTAACATATATTGTTGGAGAAGGATTCATCCTTGCCCCTTTTATCACTACTTTCCTTAGTAAGTACTCACAAACTGTAATTCTCTCTCTGATAATTTTTCTAAGAATTAATCAACTAAATCTCTTTTGACGACAAGGCCACTGTGTCATCAGTATTTTGCACCTCTCATTCTCCATAAATTTTCAAAGGATCATGAATATCAAACCTGTCTTTTAATTATCCATCTCTTTTCCCTCCTTTCCCCTTTCCTCCCATCCCTGATAATCAACAAAGAAAATTTTCTTCCCTGTGTAAATCTTTCACTGACTTTTTACAATAACAGACTCATAAATTACTTCATTTGATATAGGTGAAGGGAAAAACAATATAACACAGCAGTGTAACTAGCACAATATCATTAAGGAAAAGGAAAACACAGAGAGGTACACAAGAGGTATAGACAATAAAGGCCAATATTATTACAGGCACAATACTGCATCATCAGTGAAAGCAAACATTAATCTACAGGTAGATACATAGTTAAACACATACACATAGGAAAATGGGAATATAACCATAGGTTTGTCACACAGTATTCCTGCATATGTATTTATATGCACTATAAAAATGTCCATATGCAGTTTAAACATAGCACAACTTCAAAATTTTCTCCATTTATCATGATGTTGCTTATTGGTCCAATTGTGAAGATTTTCAGTTTAAACATAATAGGAGGCAAAGTTGGGACAACTTTTAGCCACATATAAGCACCTTGAGGGAGTCAAGTCACTGGGCCTGTGAACTGGGGACCATGGCCACAGGGAACATCAAGCTCAATTGGCATGACATAGTACACAAAATATTGTTGTACATCTTATTTCAGGGAGTAGCAACTAGAGTCTTAAAAGCTTGTGAGTGGCCATCTAAGTGGCAACTGTTGGTATCCCCTCATCCAAAGCAAAGGAGAGTACAGAAAATATAAGATGCATAGAAATAGTTAGTAGAGAGGACTAATGGACCATGAGATCTTCAACAGCCTATATGACCCAGAGACCAGAAGAAGTAGATGGTGCCCAGCTACCAGTGCCAACCACTAAGAAAGGAATCAAAATTGATGATAATGTATAGAGTAGGAGAGAAATGTGGAATAAAACTCAAATTCAATAATTAAAAAAAAAAAAAAAAAGACCAGGCTTAGTGGTCGGATAGAGACTAGTGACTGGTGAAAGCCCCAAGAATATAGACATGAGTTATGCTTCAGGCCTGGAGTTAATTTCACTTCTATGGCTTAACTCTCAGCCACATAATAGACAGGTCTGCAATGCTAGCTGAACACCTTGGGATATGCATTCCTTAGAACAATCAACCATGGGAAATTAGAAGGGCAGCATTTGCACAGGGAGAAAAGTAGGGAGGCAGAGCTGCATTGGCAAGAAGGATATAGGGAAAGTGTAACCAAAGGAGGAAGTAGAACTTGAGATGTTATACTGTGGGGAATGTAACTGGTATCACAGAACAAAATGTGTATATGAACTGTTGAATGTAAAATGAATCTGCTTTGTAAAATTTCACCCAATTCATAATAAAAAAAAGTGTTTTTTAAAAAAGGAAGAAAAATAAGTAGTCATGATTTTTAAAACTCCATGATTTTTCCATCTTACACAATGTAATTATTTAAGTTCAGGATTTCTTAACTAACGTAGTGCCCTTTAGAAAATGTTAGTCTCCTCAATTTCTTAATACCAATAATTCATCTTCATTGTGAATGTTCTGTGCCTTCTAATTTAAAAAATCATTTTCATATTGTAGGTGGTATAGCAGGAAGTGCCAAATGAAAATGAAATTCAACCCTCTCTTTTAAAGATATGTTGGGTCTTGAGGTTACACACAGACTCCAGTGAACAGTCAGCAAAATCTGGCATCACTCCACATGCTCATTCTCCATGAAAAGTGCCACCAGAGTGCCTGTATATAAGCATAAGTTATCATAATTTTATAATATATAATTAATTAGACCATCTCTTCCTTGTTCTTTCTTTGACCTTTTAAAAAATTCAATAGAATCTGCTTAGTATTTTAAATATTCTCAGGAAATTTTCATCTTTCTAGACAAAACATCATACATAAGCTTTGCATAATCCAAAAGTTTTCTTTTTTCCCAACATACCTTTCATGATATTCACTATTTTAAAAAATTATTTTTGAATTATTTCTATGTGTGTGTGTGTGGTTGCAAGTGTGTGGGTACACATGCACATTCTACAACAGTAAGTACTTTGGCAAATTTAGCTCCATTTAGACTTGGGATTGTAGCTCTCACAAAGAACTAGTACCAATGTTTTATCATACCTGTAACAATGATCTTTTCTGAAAATAGCCTCCGTTGTCTCTGAAGAGACTTTAAACACTAGTTGTGGTTCGTTTTTAGAATCATCTTACTACAAAGAGCAAGTTTCCAGTTTAAGACATTACCATGTGCAACATTTCCTTGCTCACTGAGAGATTGTATTTGATCTCTAAAAAATAAATGTTGTTAGATTCTTCTGAAAGTACTAAAATTTTGAGTAAAAGTAGTTTATTTTGATATTGAACAGCCACATTTTACATTATTGCAAAATTATTTTCTGTCCTATTATTTAATAGCTAGTAGGAAGCAAGTATAACTAAAAAAGAAATAAAATAAAATAAAAAAAAAAACCTGCATAAGGTAAACTAGAGAGATGCTAAAAGTATATTTAGTTTTTACTACATAAAAGTGGAAAACCTTATTGCCATTGAGTAGATTCTGACTCTATAGGACAAAATAAAACTAACTCAAAGGGTTTCCAAGTCATATTCTTGACAGAAGCAGACTAACCCATCTTTCTTCCATGATGCTATTATTTCCACAAGTTATGGAAACAGACTAAAATTAACTACTAATTAAAATAAATGGACCTGCTTCCTCAAATAGATATACTTGAAATAATTATTCATAATGTTCTTGTATCCAGTTTCAAAAGTCTACTATCTCAAACTTTCTTTTTATGAAATAACTAAAGTAATGATTAAAAACATTTTAAAAAATTCTTTAAAAAAGGTAATTTTTATTAAGAAGATACTTGAGATTGTCCCGGGAGGCGGGGCAAGATGGCGGACTAGGCAGAAGGATTGCACAGACCCTCTTCAACAAAGAAAAGGGAAACCAATTAACACAGACAC
>NW_006921751.1:2344322-2384439 GCF_000298275.1 Orycteropus afer afer
GGCACAGGAGAGTATGGAGGAATGGTCCCTGGGAAGAGGTAACTATGGGGAGGAAGTGAGAGGGGAGCTGTCGCATTGTGGTAAACTGTGGTCAATGGCATGAGACAGTATATGTGAACTGCTGTATGGAAAGTGAATTTGCTCTGTAAATCTTCACCCAAATCACAATAAATTAAAAATAAATGAGTAGGTAAATAAATAAATAAATAGATCTATCCAGGCTATTTGAAAGAATGTTAATTGTACTAGATTTAATAAAAGCAGAAAGCATTAAGTCTCCAAACTTTTTCAGAAATTAAATGTCTGTAGAATTCCAAACTGTATTCTTCAGGTCTATATTGTTGTGTCCATATCAATATTTCATAAACAACAATTTCTAATGCTGACTTAAGAGTTTGACATGGCATGCTGAGATTGAGAATATTTAAGAATGAAGATAAACTTCTAGGAAATTACGTTAGATAAGACCCTGGAGTCTGGGCAAACATGAGTCATATTTTAATTAGATTAGAGTTACCTATAAAATAATATTCCAACTTCAACAATTCCAACAACACTTCAAATTAATTTACCTATGCACCTACACAGCTTTTAATTCATTATGCTTTTGGTGGTTATTAGATTTAATGTTAAAATAATTTACTGAATGAATAATTTTCCACAAAGCATTGCTGTTGTTATTGTTGTTAGGTGACCTTGAGTCATCTCTGACTCTTAGTGACCCTAATCACACCAGAAAGAAACACTGCCCAGTCCCAAGTCATCTCCACAATCCTTGCTATACTTGAGCCCATCACTGTAGCCACTGTGTCAGTCTCGCTGAGGTCCTTCCCCTCTTTCATCAACCCTCCACCTTACTAACCAGGACATCTTTCTCCAGGGAATGGTCCCTTCTGAAACATGACCAAAGCAGGTGAGATGATGTCTGGCCACTCTTGCTTCCAAGAAGCATTCTGGCTGCACTTCTTCCAGGACAGATTTGTTAGTTCTTTGAGCAGTGCATGATACTTTCAGCATTCTTTGCCAACACCACAACACAAAAACATCCACTCTTCTTCTGTCTTCCTTATTCATTGTCCAGCTTTCACATGCATATGAGGAGATTGAAAATATCATGACTTGTGGCAGGGACACCTTAGTCCTGAAGGAGACATCTTTGCTCTTCAGCACTTTAAAGAAGTCCTTGCAAGCTGACTTGTCCACTGTTATACATCATCTGATGTCCTGACTGATGCTACCATTGGTGTCGATTGTAGGACCAAGTAATATGAAGTCTTTGACAACTTCAAACTTTTCTCCATTTATCGTTGTGCTGCTTATTAGTCCAGTTGTGAGGATTTTTTTTTTTTTTAATTGAGATGTAACCCACCAACCACTCCTTGGAAGGAAGGTTGGGCAATCTACTTCCATAGTAATACTGCCGCAGAAACCCAAGGAGGGGTGGCTATGAGTCGGGTCTGACTCGATGGCACATAACAACAACAACAACAATCCATACTTCAGACTGTAGTCTTCACTCTTCATCAGTAAGTGCTTCAAGTCATCCTCACTTTCAGCAAGCAAAGTTGTATCATCAGAGTATCATAGGTTGTTAATGATTCTTCTTCCAATCCTAATGCCATGTTCTTCTTCACATAGTCCAGCTTCTTGGACTATTTGCTCAGCATAGAGATTGAATAAGTATGGTGAAACGATACAATCCTGATGCACTCCCTTCTTGATTTTAAACCATCCCCTAGCTTTTTTCAAATGATAGCCTCCTGGTCTATGTACAGGTTCCTCATGAGTACAATTAAGTGTTCTGGAATTCCCATTCTTCTCAATGTTATCCACAATTTGTTATGATCCACACAATCAAATGGCTTTGCATAGTCAATAAAACACAAATAAACATCTTTCTGGTATTCTTTGCTTTGAGGAAAGATCCATCTGACAGCCATGATATCCTTCGTTCCATGCCCTCTTCTGAATCCAGCTTGCATTTCTGAAAGTTCTTTGTCAATATACTGCTACAACCATTTTTTTAATTATCTTCAGTAAGATTTTACTTGCATGTACTATCAATGATATTGTTTGAAAATTTCCACACTCTGTGGGATCACCTTTCCTTGGAATGGGTACAGATATGGATTTCTTCCAGTCAGTTGGCCAGTTAGCTGTCTTCCAAATCTCTTGGCATAGCCAAGTGAGTACCTCCAACGGGGAATCCATTTGTTGAAACATCTCCATGAGTATTCCATCAATTCCTGGAGCCTTGTTCTTTGGCAATTCCTTCAGTGCAGCTTCAACTTCTTCCTTTAATACCATTGGTCCTTGATCATATGCCACCTCCTGAAATGGATGAACATCAACCAATTCTTTTAGTACAGTGATGCTGTGTATTCTCTCTATCTTCTTTTGGTGTTTCTTGTATCATTCAATATTTATCATAGAATTTTTCAGTATTGCAACTTAAGGCTTCAATTTTTTCTTTAGTTCTTTCAGTTTGAGAAATGCTGAGCATATTCTTTCCTTTTGGCTTCCTAACTCCAGGTCTTGGCACATTTCATTATAATGGCTGACTTTGTCTTTTCAAGCTGCTCTTGAAATTTTCTGTTCAAATTTTTTATCTTGTTGTTTCTTCCATGTGTTTTAGCTACTCTGTGTTCAAAGGTAAGTTTCAGAGTCTTCTGACATGCATTTTGGTCTTTTCTTCCTTTCCTGTATTTTTAATGACCTTTTGCTTTCTTTATGTATGATGTTCTTGATGTCATCCCACAATTCCTCTGGTTTTTGGTCACTGATGTTAATGCATCAAATCTATTTTTTAGATGGTCTCTAAATTCAGGAAGGATATATTCAAGGTCATATTTTGGCTCTTGCTGACTTGTTCTAATTGTCTTCAACTTCAACTTGAATATAAGCAGTTGATGGTCTGTTCCATAATTAGCTCCCAGCCTTGTTTTGGATAAAGATATTGAGTGTTTTCATTGCCTCTGCCACAGATACAGTCAATCTGATTCCTGTGTACTCCAGCTGGTATAGCCACCATTTGTATTGTTGAAAAGAGGGTATTTGCAATGAATAAACTTTTGGTCTTGCAAAATTTTGTTATGCGATCTCCAGTGTTATTTCTGTCACCAAGGCCAATTTTTCCAACTACCAATGATTCTTCTTTGTTTCCAACTTTTCATTCCTGTCACCAGTGATAATTAACACATCTTGATTTCATGTTTGGTCAATTTCAGACTGCAGATATTGATAAAAATCTTCCATTTCCTCATCTTTGATGTTGGTGGTTGGTGTGTATATTTGAGTAATAGTAGTATTAACTGGTCTTCCTTGTAGGTGTATGTGTATTATCCTATCACTGACAGCATTGTAGTTCAGGAGAGATCTTGAAACATCCTTTGTGATGATGAACACCATGCCATTCTTCTTCAATATGTCATTCCCAGCATAGTAGATCATATGGTTGTCTGATTCAAAATGGCCAAAACCAGTCCATTTCAGCTCACTAAGGCCTAGGATATCAATCTTTATGTGTTCCATTTCATTTCTGACAACTTCCAATTTTCCTAGATTCATACTTCATACAATCCATACTCTGATTATTAATGGATGTTTGCAGTTGTTTCTCCTCAATTTGTGTTGTGCCACGTCAGCAAATGGAGGCCCTGAAAGCTTTATTTTATCAATACCGGTAAGGTTGGTTATACTCTGATGAGGCAGTTCTTTCTGAGCTAGACATGCTGCCTCCCTCCAGCACTTTCTCCAACTGTTCCTCCCAAAGCACCACCACCTCTCTCCTAGGTTTGATAATTCGCTGCAGTGGCCACACAGAACTCACAGATTATGAGGTTTATTAGGGAAGCAGCAGACTACAAGTTCAGGAAGAACACTCAGTCTCTCTCCCAGCCCACCATCCCTCAGCCAATAGTCTCTCACAGTCTCTCTCCCAGCAGTGCATGTCACTCAGTGTCTTACTCAACAACGTGTGTCTCTTGCATCTCTTTCCCAGCAGCACGTGTCTCTTTCCAGGGTGTGTGTCTCTTTCAGCAGTTCTGCCTCTAGGAGGCCTCCTTTTGAGCCTGGCAGAGTGGCCAAACTAGCCAATTACAGCATCAGAACTCTAAGCAACTGAGAGAGAGTGGGTACCTCCCAGAACATTGTTTTGTGCCACTCCCAACAGAAATACTCCAGGTGGGTGACTTTAGCAATAAGGATCTTCTCAGTTGCTAATAGCAATTCCCACCTTGGAGTTTAGAAAGACTTATGGGTAGAAAAGCCACACTAAGTACTTTACTACACCACACTGGGCTATTCGTAAAGTTGTCCAATAATGTAGCAGACAGTAATTCTCTCCTATTCATAAAGGTTTTCCCTAGCCAATTTTTTGAGAAGTGAATGGTCTCTTCCTTCTTCCAAATCTGTCTCAGTCTGAAAGCTGTGTTGAAACCTGTGCACCATGTATAACCTTGCTGGCATTTGAAACACTAGTGGCACAGTCTCCAGTCTCACAGTAACATACAAGCCACCACAGTACGACAAATTGACAGACAAGTTAGTCTCCCTTAACTGTTCGAAACTTCTCTGCCCTCTCCCTATTTGGATCCTGCCACCATGGGCCCTGGCTTCCCTCCTTCCTGCCTTTGGATGGGGGCTATCCTCCTTTCCTTACTTGGCACTAAGCACTAGCATTCTAAAATTCAATGATAATCTCTATATCATACTATTTTTGTTATGGTTGACTAAAATTATATATGTGAAATACTCTGTCAAGGAAAGCTAGACCCTATTGCTATGGCTTCTGTGCTGATAGTGATGATTACTATTTTTTGCTCCATTTAAAAAGATAAATATTCATCCAATCTGAATGCATCCTTTGATAGTTAAACCACCTTGCAGAAACCAGACAAAATGTCTGGATTCAGCAAAGAATTATATTTCAACAGAGATCTGTTGGCAAAAATAATGAATAAATATGAATAAATAAATAAGAATAAATAAATATAAATAAATGCATCATGGTTAGGTAGAAGGTAGATTTAAATAAGTTGAGAATTTTGAGCTCTAGTCATATAACAAATCTTGGACTTGGTTTCTCTTGGTCTTTAAAATGTAGGATGAGTTGGAATGGCATAGTGCCTAAGGCATTTGACTGATAACCAGAAGGCTGATAGTTAAAACCACTAACCACTCCTTGGAAAGAAGTTTGGGCAATCTACTTCCATAGAGATACTTCCTCAGAAACCCAAG
This sequence comes from Orycteropus afer afer, assembly GCF_000298275.1. Taxonomy (NCBI): domain Eukaryota; kingdom Metazoa; phylum Chordata; class Mammalia; order Tubulidentata; family Orycteropodidae; genus Orycteropus; species Orycteropus afer. The sequence continues at coordinate 2,349,561 of NW_006921751.1, forward strand.
AAGGGGTCTCTAGGAATTGGTATTGACATCATGGCAGTGGGTTTAGTTTGGTGTTTGGAAGTTTCTATTCAGAAATAAAGTTCCGTGCTTCTAGTCACACCTCTGGTAACATAGTGCCTAAGGCACTTGATTGCTAACCAGAAGGCTGGCAATTCAAATCCACTAGCCACTCCTTGGAAGGAAGTTTGGGCAATCTACTTCTGTTGTGATACTGCCTCAGAAGCCCAAGGAGCGGTCACTGTGAGTCGGGTCCTACTCAAGGGCACATAACAACAACAACAACAGTCACACCAGAAATTAATATTATGTTATTAGATCATAGTAATGTAACAACACTGATGGTAACATATACTTATGTGTCAAGCATTATCATCAACTCAAATGACGCTCACCAATAAAAATGCTGTGAAGGAAATAGAAGACATTCCTGTCCCAATTATACAAAAAAAAAAATGAAAAAAGAAGTAGTGCTAAATGAGGTTACATAATATGTATGTTATGGATTGAATTGTGTCCATCAAAAAGGTATTTTGAAGTCCTAATCCCTAAATCTGTAAATGTAATAGTGTTTACAAAAATAAAATTTTTCTTTGTAGATGTTATTAATTAAATTAAATAAGTCATATTGAAGTAGAGTGGGTCCTGATCCTAATCTCTTCTGAGTGGCTTTTTTTTTTTTTTTCCCCTGTGTGTTTCTTACAAAATTTAAGGACAGATGCAGAAATAGCGTTACACTTAGGAGGAAGACAGACTCCATGTGAAGAGTCAAAGAAATGCCCAGGGCTGCCAGAGCTGAAAGAGACAGGGAAGGGTCTTCCACTGGACCTGACAGAGAGAGAGAGAGAGAGAGAGAGAGAGCATGGCTCTGCTAACACCCTGAATTTGATTTTCAGTATCCAGAACTGTGAGAAAATAAATTTATGTTCTTTAAAGCCACCCACTTTGTGATATTTTTGTTATGGCAGACCTAGGAAAATAAGACATGATGGATATGCGTTGCTCAACAAGGGCTAGCTCAACTTTCAAGAGAATTATAGTATTTCATTATTCTTAAAAATATTCTCTTAAAAAGAAAAAAAAATCATTGGTCATGAAAGATTTTTAACTTCTATTAAAAATAAAATTCTGCATTAGTTAAATGATAGACTCAAATAAACCATGATTGAAATATTTCACTCCACACATAAAAGCAAGAAAATTAACCCTAAGTGTTTGATCTTTATTGAATAATATTATTTGGAAACAATTAATTGCTCATTTAAATTTTTTAATAATTTAATTTTAATATAATTGAAGATTTTAGATCTAAAGTACTCCACTCAAGTAAATTTTGTTTACATTTTACACTGTAGACCAAAACTGAAAAATTACATGTGATTATCATGATAAAGTTCATAATTTTCCTCTGAATTCAAACACATGTATATAAATCATATTTTGAAGTCAATTAATTTGTTTAATAGAAATGCACTCATATTATCAAATCCAATTATTTTATGTATCTAATATTAATATTTATTTGACTCAACAGAGTAAACATTTTATGAAGTTGTTTTTAAGATATCATGTAACTGAGAATTTCAGAAAGATGATCTATAGCTATATTCTGAGTTTCCACACTACACAAAATATCAGTGTGGTAGTTATGTGTAAACTTGGCTGAGCCTGGTTTTGAGTGGCTGGGTAGCTGAATGTAGTTATTCCTCATGATGAGATAGGTAATAAACTCAATGGTACAATCTACTGGGGCAGCTGAGTAGCTGCCTTGGGGATCTGGTCTGCTTCCAGTATATAAGAAGCAGCTTTGAGAAAGGTCTCAAACTTTTGGCATGTTTATATCCTGCATGCAGCCTAGTCTTCATTTAACAGCCTGCTATATTTCCTGCCCATCTTGGAATTCTCTCTAGACTTGAACTAGTGACCTGCCATGCTGTGTGGTAATACTGGGACTGTGCCGTTGTATTTGTTGGCCTTGGGTCTGTCAGCCTCAGCAGTCAACAGCTGCCTGAGTGAACAGACAACTCTAGCTCCAGTGGTCTGGGAGCAAATGGCAGAGATGAAGCCCAAGGTCGAGGGGCTTTCACCCAGCCTCTAGAGCTGGCAATTTGAACTCAGACTTCTAATCTACAAAATTGGAAGAGCATAAACTCTATTAAAGCCATCCCATTTGTGGTAGTTTCAGTTAGAGCAGCACAAAGTAACCAAAACAGAATACTTTACCAAGAGAGTAGGGTGCTGCTCTGACAGATATCTAAAATGTGGAAACAGGAGTGGAGTGTGTCCTTGACCTGAAAAGAGACATTGACAGACAGATGGCAGCAGCAGAGCCAACAGAAGGCATTAGACAGCAAAAGGCTTATCAACTGAGGAGAAAGTGGATGCCCTTTGGTAGGTGGCTTCCTGGGTTGCCCTTGGGCATGAATTGGTGGAATATACAGGCATGAAATGGAGTAGCAGGTTGGCTGGCCCATGGAGCAAGAACATTGAGTGTTTTTTGGGTGTAACAATTACTGGTGGACTGAGTTGCCTTCAGCATTAATTGGCAAAAGAGGAGAGACTAAGGAAATGGGAAACAGAGCTGCCTTAGCCTCAAAGGGTAGGACCATGGCCTTTGGGGGTGGAACCACCATAGTCTCCTAGGTTTCAAAGAATCAGACCTTCACCAACTTGGTTCTGGAGTGTAAGGCTGTTCGTTAATGTGGGCCAGTGGGATGGAGCTATAGCTGCTGCCCAAGTGAGGTGGCAGGGCTACCATGTCCAAGAGGTAGAGGAATGGAGCCTGCCAGGCCAAGGGGGTGAGGTCACCACTCAGATGAACTAGGGGACTGGAGCCACCCAGAGAAGGATATCTGTACAGGTGCCAAGTTGACAAGGAGTGGAATTGTGGTAATTAAGATTGTGTCAACTTGTTTAGGCCTGGTTTTGAGTGCCAGGACAGCTGGATGTAGTATTCCCCATGATGAGAATGGTAATTGACTCCATGGTGAATCTACTGTGAGCAGCTGAGTAGCTGCCTTAGGCATGTCGTCTGCTCCCAGTATATAAGAAGTTTTGAGAAGGACCACACGTGCTTTTGGCATATTTGAATCCTACATGTATCCAAGTCATTATTCAGCAGCCTGCCATGTTGTCTGCCAATCTTAGGACTCTTAATGGACTTGACTAAATGGCTGTTCTGTTTACCTAGTGCCACTCTGACAAGAATATACCACAAAATCAGATGGCCTTAGCAAACAGGAGTTTATTCTCTTAAAGTTTGGAGGCTTGAAGTCCAAGTTCAAACTGTCAGGCTCTAGGGGCCCCTCAACCTTGGGGTCCAGCTTGGCCCTCTGCTTATGGCCCACTGGAGCTAGAGGCATATCTTCACTCAGACAGATGCTAGCTGCTGAGGCTGACAAACCCAAGGTTGACAAATAAAAAGGCACAGTCCCGATATTACCAACCCACATGGCAGGCCATTAATTTAAGTCCATTGTAAGTCCCAAGATCGGTAGAGCATGGCAGGCTACTGAATGACATGGCTACATGCAGGATCCAAGTGTGCCATAAGCTAGAGACCGTTCCCAAAGCTACTGCTTATATACGGGAAGCAGATCACGTACTCAAAGGCAGCTACTCAGCTGCTTGTGGTAGATCCCACCATGGAGTTGATTGCCAGTCTCATAATGGGGAATAACTACCACCAGCTGCCCAGCCACTCAACCAGGCCCAGCCAAGTTGACACATAAACATTACTACCACAATGGTCTACCTTGTGGTTTGGTAATATCGGGACTGTGCCTTTTTACTTGCCGATCATGGATTTGTCAGCCTCAGCAGCCAGCAGCTACCTCGATGATGATAGCTTCTAGCTTCAGTGGGAAAGGAACAAGAGGCAGAGCTGAAGCCCAAAATCAAGGGCTTTCACCCAGCCCCTAGTTCCTGGTACTTTGAACTTGGACTTGTAGCTTCCGAAACTGTAAGAGAATAAATTCCTCTTTGTTAAAGCCATCCCATTTGTGGTATTTCCTGCTAGAGAAGCATGAAGTAACAAAAACAGACAAACAAAAAAAATCAACTTTGAATATTTCATTAAATTTGAAATACAGTCTTAGAGATGGTGAATCATTCTGTGTCATGAACTTTTGAATGTTAACAATTGAAAATTTTCTTTCATCCCTGCTACTAATTTTCATCAGCTTCAATTTGAACTTGCACATGAACAATGATATTATGATCTATAGTCAGCCCCTGGCCTTGTTCTGACTGATGATATTTAGCTTCTCCATCATCTCTTTCCACATATTTAGTGGTTTTGATTCCCATATACTCCATCTGGTGAGGTTCAAGTGTTCAGTCACTGTTTATGTTATTGATAAAAGGTATTTGCAATGATTAAGTCTTGCAAAATTCTATCATGTGATTTCCAACTTCTTATTTATCACCCAAGCCATATTTTACAACTACTGATCCTTCTTCCTTGTTCCTGACTTTCTCATTCCAATCACCAGTAATTATCAGCGCATCTTGATTGCATGTGTGATCTATTTCACACTGTCCAAAAACTCACTGCCATCGAGTCAGATCCAACTCATAGAAATCCTTCCTTGGGTTTCCAAGGTGGTATCACTACATAAGTAGATTGCCCAACCTTCCTTCCGAGGAGTGGCTGGTGGGTTTGAACCATCATCCTTCTGGTTAGCAGTCAAATGTCTTAGGCACTATGTCACCAGAGTTCCTAAGAACTTGATAAAAGTCTTCAATTTCTTCAACTTTGGTATCAGTGGTTGATGAATTAATTTAAATCATAGTCATGTTAACTGGCCTTCCTGGTAACTGAACTGAGCCAAACTCAGTGCCATCGAGTCAATTGTGACTCATAGCGAACCCTCCTTGGGTTCCCGGGGTGGTATCTCTATGGAAGTAGATTGCCCAATCTTCCTTCTGAAGAGTGGCTGGTGGATTTGAACCACCAGCCCTTTGGTTAGCAGTCAAATGCCTTAGGCATTATGACACCAGAGCTCCAAACCTCCCTTATGGATATTATCCTATCACTGACAGCACTGTACTTCAGGATAACTCAGTTGGTTTTTTTTTTTTTCCTTTTCCCCTTTGTTCAAGTTACTATGTGTCCACCTTGTAATTAATGGTTTGCCCTTAATTCCCTACCCACACTTTGTAACCACCAAAGAGTACTTGAATTTGTGTGTGTGTGTGTGTGTGTGAAAATCTTAACTTTTTTACAAGAATGGCCTGAAACAATATTTGTCCTTTTGTGGTTGACTAATTTCACTCAGCATAAGTCCTCTAAGTTCATCCATGTTATGAGACATTTCATAGATTGATCATCGTTCTTTAACATTGCATAGTATTCTGTTGAGCATATGTCCCATAGTTTGTTGATCTGTTCCTCCATTGACAGGCATTTAGGATATTTCCATCTTTTGTCTATTGTGTATAGTGCTACAAATGAACATGTGTGCATATATTTGTTTATGTCATGGCTCTTATTTCACCAAAATATATATCTAGTACTGAGATTGCTAGATCATATGGTATTTCTATTTCTTGTTTTTTAGGGAAGTTCCATACCATTTTCCAGAGTGGTTACACCATTTTACAATCCCACCAGTAATGTATGTGTGTTCAAATCTCTCCATAATCTCATCCAGCATGTCTTGTTTTCTATTTTACTGAACTTTGCTATGAGTGCTGGGAGAGATGTTATCTCATAGTTATTTTGATCTGTAACTCTCTAATGCCTAATGAATGTTTTTAGCTGCCTAAATGGTTTCTTTATCTAGGAGCTCTGGTAGCGTAATGCCTAAGGCACTTGACTGCTAACCAGAAGACTGGAGGTTCAGACCCACCACCCACTCCTCGGAAGATGGGGCAATCTACTTCCATAGTGATACTGCCTTGGAAACCCAAGGAGGGGTCGCTATGAGTCGGGTCCGACTCGATGGCACTTAACAACAACAACAGATGGTTTCTTTGGTGGTGTCTGCTCATGTCTTCTTCCCATTTTCAATTGGATTATCTGTCTATTTTGTTGATAAATTGGTGGAATTTTCTAGAAAGTTTAGAGATTACCCTCTTATCTGGTATGTTGTCACCATATTTTCCCAGTCTGAGAGTTCTCTTTTCACGGAATCTTTTGATGTGTGTAAGTTACTCATTTTTAGGAGGTCTCATTCATCTGTTTTGTATTCTGGTGTTTGTACATTTCTATATATTTGATAGTGTATTTGTGCCCTAAATTAGGGTCTCTAAGTTTGTCTCTATTTTTTCTTTGATCGTCCTTATGGGTTTAGGTTTTACTTTCAGATATTTGATTCAAATGGAGTCTATTTATATATGTGGCATGAAATATGGGTTCTGTTTCATTTATCTCCAATTAGTTACCTAGTTTTTGCCAACACTTTTTATTAAATAGATGATCTCTTCCCATTTAATGAGTTTGGGTCTTTGTCACAGGTCAGGTGTCCATAGGTGGATGGATTTACTTCTGGATTCTCAATTATTTTGCATTGATCTAGGTTTCAGTGGAGCTTCCAGACTAAGACAGACTTGGAAGAAGGAAGGGACCATCCACTTCTCAAAGTATTTGGCAGTGAAAACCTTATGAATAGCAGGGAAACACTGATATATTACTGGGAGACTTTATGAATAGCACTGCAACATTGTCTGATATGGGAGCTCTGGTAGCATAGTACCTGAGGCACTTGATTGCTAACCAGAAGGATGGAGGTTCAAACCCACCAGCCACTCCTCAGAAGGAAGATGGGGCAATCTACTTCCATGCAATACTGCCTTGGAAACCCAAGAAGGGGTCGCTAAAAGTTGAGTCTGACTCAATGGCACATAACAACAACATAGTCTGATATAGTGCCAGAAGATGAGCACCTCAGGTTGCAAGGCACTCAAAATACAACTGAGTTGCCTCCTCAAAGAAGGGTCAACCTTAATTATGTGGATGGAGTAAAACTTTCAGGACCGCCATTTGCTGCAGCATCATGACTCAAAATGGGAAGAAACAGCTGCAAACATCCATTAAAACTTATTCTATGGAACTTGGAATATATGAAGTATGAATCTAGGAGAAATGGAAGTTGTCTAAAATCAAATGAAACACATAAAGATTGATATCCTAGAAAGACTGATATCCTAGGCATTGTTGTTGTTGTTGTTGTTATGTGCCATCGAGTCAGCCCCGACTCATAGCGACCCCTCCTTGGGTTTCCGAGGCAGTATCACTACGGAAGTAGATTGCCCAACCTTCCTTCCGAGAAGTGGCTGGTGGGTTTGAACGGCCAGCCTTCTGGTTAGCAGTCAAGTGCCTTAGGCACTCTGCTACCAGAGTTCCCATCCTAGGCATTAGTGAACTGAAATGAACTGATCTTGCCTGTTCTGAATCAGGAAACCATGTAATTTACTATCCCAGGAATGACAAATTGAACATGAATGGCATGGCATTCACCATCGCAAAAAAATATGGCAAGATCTATTCTTAAGTAAAATACTGTCCATGATAGGATAATACCCATATCCATACACTTACAAGGAAGGACAATTAATACTACTATTATTCAAATTTACACCAACCACCAAAGCAAAAGAGGAAATGAAAGATTTTTACCAACTTCTGCAGCCTGAAATTGACCAAACATGCAATCAATATGAATTATTACTGGTGATTTGAATGTGAAAGTTGGAAATAAAGAAGAATAACCAATAGTTGGCAAGTGTGGCCTTGGTGATAGAAACGATGCTGGAGATCATATGATGGAATTTTGCAAGACCAATGACTTATTCATTGCAGATACCTTTTTTCAATAACATAAACACCATCTATACACATGGACTTCACCAGATGGAAAATTCAGGAATCAGATCAACTACACGTGTGGAAGGAGGCAATGGAGAAGCTCAATATCTTCAGCCAAAACAAGGTTAGTAGCTGACTGTGCAGCAAACAATCAATTGCTTGTATGTAAGTTCAAATAGAAGCTGAAGACAATTAAGCAAGTCCATATGAGCAAAATATGACCTTGGTTACTTCCAACTTGAATTTAGAGACCATCTAAAGAGTAGACTTGACATATTGAATACCAGTGACCAAAATCCAGAGGAATTATGGGATGACATCAACAACATCATCCATGAAGAAAGCAAAAGATCATAAAAAAAAAAGAAAGAAAATACCAAAATGGATATGTGAAGAGACTCTGAAATGTACTTTTGAATGGAAAGTAGATAAAGCAAATGGAAGAAATGACAAGATAAAAGAGTGGAACAGATTTCAAGGAGCTGCTTGAGAACACAAAGTCAATTAATAGAATGAAATATGCAAAGACCTGGAGTTAGAAAGCCAAAAGGGAAGAACATGCTCAGCATTTCTCAAGCTGAAAGAACTGAAGAAAAAATTCAAGCCTCGTGTTGCAATATTCAAAGTTTCTATGGGAAAAATATTGAATGATGAAGGAGACATCAAAATAAGATGGAAGGAATACACAATCACTGTACCACAAAGAACTGGTCAATGTTCATTCATTTCAAGAAGTGGCATATGATCAAGAACCAGTGGTACTGAAGGAGGAAGTTGAAGCAGCACTAAAAGAATTAGCAAAAAACAAGGCTCCAGGAATTGATGGAATACGCATTAAGATGCTTCAACAAATGGATGCTGAACTGGAGGCCCTTATTCATCTATGCCAAGAGATTAGGAAAACAGCTACTTGGCCAACTGACTGGAAGAGATCCATATTTGTACCCATTCAAAGAAAGTGATATTGTGGAAGTTATTTAATAATATAAGAGTTATAATGCACAAGTAAAATTTCACTGAAGATAATGGTATATTAAAAGGGAAATTCCAGTAATGCAATCTGGATTCAGAAGAGGATGTGGAACAAGGGATATCACTGCTGATGTCAGATGGATCTTGGCTGAAAGCAAAGAATACCAGAAAGTTGTTTAGTTATGTTTTATTGACTATGAAAAACATTTGATTCTGTGGTTCATAACAAATTATCGATAACATGGAAAAGAATGGGAATTCCAGACACTTAATTTTGCTCACAGAGAACCTGTACATATACTTAGAGGCTGTCGTTCAAACAGAACAAGGGGATAATGCATAGTTTAAAATCAGGAAGAGAGTGTGTCAGGGTCATGTCCTTTCACCATACTTATTCAGTCTGTATGCTGAGCAAATACTCCAAGAAACCTGGACTATATGAAGAAAAATGTGGCATCATGATTGGAGGAAGACTCGTTAACAACCTGTGATATGCAGATGACACAACCTTGCTTGCTGAAAGTGTAGATGGGTGACACACTTAATGATGAAGATTAAAGACTACAATCTGCAGTATGGATTATACCTCAACATAAAGAAAATGAAAATCCTCACAACTGGACCAATAAGCAGCATCACAATAAATGGAGAAAAGATGAAGTTATCAAAAATTTCATATTGCTTGGTTCCACAATCAACACCAATAGAAGCAGTAGTCAGAAATCAGAAGACATATTACACTGGCCAAATCTGCTGCAAAAGAACTCTTCAAAGTACTGAAGAGCAAAGATGTCTCTTTGAAGACTAAAGGTGTGCCTAACCCAAGTGGTGGTATTTTCAATAGCCTCATATGCATGTGAAAGCTACACAATGACTAAGGAAGACTGAAGAAGAGTTATTGCTTTTGAGTTGTGATGTTGGTGAAGAATACTGAAAGTCTCCTGGACTGCCAGAAGAACAAATCTTTCCTGGAAGAAGTACAGCCAGAATGTTCCTTGAAAGAATGGCCAGACTGTCTCATGTACTTTGGTCATGTTGTCAGAAGGGGCCATTCCCTGGAGAAGGATATCATGCTTGGTAAAGGGAAGGGTCAGTGAAAAAGAGGTTGTCCCTCAAATAGATTGACAAAGTGGCTGCAAAAGCAGGCTCAGGTATAGCAGCGATTATGAGACTGGCACAGGACGAGGCAGTGTTTGTTCTCTGGTACATAAGGTCGCTACAAGTCAGAGCTGACTCGATAGTGCCTAACAACTACAACAACATGTGTCTTTCATTTTACCAGTACCAAGTTGTTTAACAACCTTGGCTGTAGAGTAGGCTTTGAGATTGGGGACTATGAGGTCTTCTACTTTGTTATTCTTCTTTGACAATACTTTATATCTGTAGATTACATTGGTAGTATTGATATGTTCATGATGTTAAGTCTTCCTACAAGACAGATGTTGAAATGTTCTTTTTTGTTGTTGAAATACTCTTTTTAATGATGAATGTGACCCCATTCCTCTTCAATTTCTCATTCACAGAGCAGTAGACCACATGACTGTTCAATTCAAAATCACCTATGTCAGTCTCTTTCAGCTCACTAATGCCTAGTATATTAATATTTATGCATTCTATTTCATTTTTGACAATTTCCAATATTCCTAGATTCATACTTTGTACATTCCACATTCTGATTATTAATGGATGTTTGTAGCTGTTATTCCCCCTCTCATTTTTAGTCATGGTAAAGATCTCTGGCTTTTTGCTTGATCTGGATCCTCATCTGGCAAATCATTATCTACTCTTGAACCAATGGTCTGCCAAAATTGCCCACCAATTTGGGGATTTTTATCTTCACAGCTTCTGAGCCAAAAGCCTGAATTCTTAGCTGCTGATCATGGATTCATCAGTATCTGAAGCCAGCAGCCTGTTGTATTGCCTGCAAATCTGGGTGCTTCAGTCCCTGCAGTTATGTGAGTCAGGAGAAACTTCCCTCTTGATACCTAACCCATGGACTTGGGACTTGTCAGTCTCTAGTGCTGTATGAGCCATTTCCTTGAGATACATCTCTCCCTCTCTTTCTCTTCATATATATATATATATATATATATATATGGAGTTGCTTCTCTCGCCTAAACACAATCATTAAAAAGAAAAGATAGGAAAGAAAGAAAAGGCCAAAAATAGATTTCAGAAGAAACTCTGAAACTTGCTCTTCAATGTAGAGTAGCAAAAACAGATAGACAAAGTAATGAAGTAGAAGAGCTGAACAGAAGATTTCAAAGGGGGGCTCAAGAAGAAAAAGGAAAGTATCATAATAAAATCTACAAAGACCTGGAGTTAGAAAACCAAAAGGGAAGATCATGCTCAGCATTTCTTAAGATGAAAGAATTGAAGAATACATTCAAGCTTCAAGTTGCAATATTTATGAATTCTGTGGGCAAAATATTGAGTAACACAGGAAGGAATAAAACAAGACAGCAGAAAAACAATTTGCTCTGTAAAGTTTCACCCATATCACAATAAAAAATGAATAAAAGAAAAAAAAGTTTGGAAAGAATACAAACATTCAACCATTTTAGAAGGTAGCATACGATCATGATCAAAAGCCAATGATATCAAGAAACTAGATAACTGGGATCTTCTAAAAATTAAATTCTTATGTTCATCAAAAGACTTCTGCAAAAGAGCAGAAAGATAACCTACAGATTGGGAAAAAAATATTTGGCAATGACATATCTGAGAAGAGACATATCTCTGAAATTTATAGAAAACTTCAGACAATTTATAGAAAACTTTATTTATTTATAGAAAACTTCAAACAAGTCCAATTCAAAAATAGGGAAAGGATACTAACAGACACTTCACTAAAGATGTTCATGTAGCCAACAGATACATGAAGAAATGTTCACTATTATTAGCCATTGTTGTTGTTGTTGTTGTTGTTATGAGCCGTCAAGTCTGACCCGACTCATAATGACCCCTCCTTGGGTTTCCGAGGCAGTATCACTATGCAAGTAGGTTGCCCCATTTTCCTTCCGAGGAGTTAGAGAGATGCAAATCAAAACAACAATGAGATATCATTTTTACTCCAGCAATAATAAAGTTCAAGAGGACAGAAAACAACAAATGCTGGCAAGATTGGAACTCGTATACGCTGCTGGTGGGACTAAAATGGTACAACCACTATGGAACATGGTGTGGCACTTCCTTAAAAATTTGGCAATAGAAATGTTATTTGATCCAGCAATTCCATTACTAGGAATATATCTTCAAGAGGTGAGAGCCAGGACAGGAATAGATATATATATACACCCTTGATCACCACAGCACTATTTACAATAGCAAAGAGATGAGAAAACCTAAGTATCTGTGGTAGTTATGTTTGTGTGTCAACTTGGCTGGGCCTGGTTGAGTGGCTGGGCAGCTGGTGGTAGTCATTCCCCATGATGAGACTGGCAATCAACTCCTTGGTGGGATCTACCACAAGCAGCTGAGTAGCTGCCTTTGGGCTGTGGTCTTCTTCCTGTATATAAGGAGAAACCTTGGGAATGGCCTCTAGCTTATGGCACGCTTGGATCCTGCATGTAGATGTGTCATTGTCCAGCAGCTTGCCATGCTCTGCCGACCTTGGGAATACAATGGACTTACGTTAATAGCCTGCTTTGTGATTTGGTAACATCGGGACTGTGCCATTTTACTTGTCAACCTTGGGCTTGGCAGCCTCAGCAGCTAGTAGATGTCTGAGTAAAGAAAAGCCTCTAGCTTCAGTGGGCTGGGAGCTGGAGGCAGAGCTGAAGCCCAAGGCTGAGGATTCACCCATCCCCTAGAGCTTGACACTTTGAACTTGGACTGAAAGCCTCGAAATTGTAAGAATAAACTCCTGTTTGTTAAGGCCATCCCATTTGTGGCATATTCTTGTCAGAGTGGTACTAGATAACCAGAACAGTGCCCAACAACAGAAGAATGGATAACCAAACTATGGTACATACACACAATGGAATACTACACAACATTAAGAATAACAAAGAGTAAGTGAATCACCTTATAATGTGGATGAAATTGGAGGATATTATGCTGAGTAAAATGAGTCAATCACAGAATGACAAAAACGATGTGAGTCATTTATTATAAAATGTCAAGGAAAGGTTAACACAGAGAAGGCAATTTTCTTTGTTGGTTACCAAGGATGGCAGGGGAGAGAAAGGGAGAGAAAATAGACACATATTTAAGAGACAAGTTTGATATGAGTGAAAGCATTTAAAGAAGAAAGAAAGAAGATTAGCCAATAGTTGATAGTGTTTGAAGCTAGGTTATGGGCACATGGGGGTTCATTGTACTAGTCTTTGTTTCTGTTTCAAATAATTTATAATGATAATAAATAGTATTGAGGGAAGATGTTCAGGCTACACTGAAGGTATTCATGAAAAACATGGTTCTAGGAATTGACTAAATACCAATTGAGATGTTTCAACAAATAGATACAATGCTAGAAGCACTCATTCATGTAGGCCAAGAAGTTTGGAGGATAGATACCTGCCCAACTGATTGGACGAAATCCATATTTGTGCTATTTCAAACAAAGGTGATCCAACAGAATGTGGAAATTGTCAAGCTATATCATTAATATCATATGTGATTAAAATTTTGCTGAAAATAATTCAAAAATGTTGCATCACTACCTCAATGGGGAACTGTCAGAAATTCCAACCACATTCAGAGAAGGACATTGGACAAAGTGTATCATGACTAATGTCAGATGGATCTTGACTGAAAGTAGGATTACCAGAAAGATGTTTACCTTTGTTTTATTGACTCCTCAAAGTCATTCAATCATGTAGATCAGAACAAGTCATGGACAATATTGTGAAGAATGGCAATTCCAGAATAGTGAATTGTGTTCATGTGTCACATTTATGTAGACTAAAAGACACTCCTTTGAGAAGAATAGGAGATATTATGTGGAATAAAATCAGGAAAGGTGTGTGTCAGAGTTCTATCCTTTCACTATAATTACTCAATCTGTATGCAGAGCAAATTATATGAGAAGCTAGACTATATGAAGAAGAAAGCAGCATCAGGTTTGGAGGAAGACTCATTAGCAGCCTATTATATGGCACAGCCTTGCTTGCTGAAGGTGAAGAGGACTTGAAGCACTTAATGACAAAGAGCAAATCTATAGCCTTCAGTATGGATTACACCTCAACATAAAGAAAATGAAAATCCTCACAACTGGACCAATAAGCAACATCATGATAAAAGGAGGAAAGATTAAAGTTGTCAAGGATTGTATTTTAGTTGGATCCACAATCAACACCTATGGAAGCAGCAATTAAGAAATCAAATGACAAATTGTAATGGCAAATCTAGTGCAAAAGACATCCTGAAAGTGTTAAAAAGCCAAGATGTTGCTTTGAGGACTAAGGTGCACCTAACTCAAGAATGGAATTTTCTATTGCCTCATATGCATGTGAAATCTGGACAATGATTATGGAATACTAAAGAAGAATTGATGCATTTGAATTATGCTTTCAGCAAAGAATATTAAATATATCATGCACAGCCAGAAGGACCAAAAAATCTGTCTGGGGCGAAGTACAGCTAGAATGCTCTTTAGAAGCAAGGACGGCAGACTTCATTTCACGTACTTAGGACATATTATCAGGAGGCACCAGTCTCTGAGAAGATCATATTTGGTACAGTGTCAGTGAAAAAGAGGAAGACCAGCAAAGGGATGGAATGACACAGTAGCTGCAACAATGGGCTCAAACATAATGATTGTGTGAATGGCACAGGACCAGGTAGAGTTTTGTTGTGTTGTACATTAGGTTGCTATGAGGTGGAACAAATCTGACAACACGTAAGAACAACACTACTGATTTTCTAGTAACACATAATTTATTGGAATGAATTGCAGGTAGCTAAAGGGTACTATACATTAAGCCTCAGTGAAACCTATTTACTACTTTCAATAAGCTGAATTTACAGGGAGAGTTAATGACAACTTTTAGATTTTCCTTTTTGGTTGAGTGACAACGAGCAATAATCTATAAATGCAAAAAAAAAAAAAAAGCATACAGACTGAGGAGAGCTCTTTTTTTATATATAGTGCCTAAGGCACTTGACTGCTAACCAGAAGGCTGGTGTTCAAACCCACCAGCCATTCCTCAGAGGGAAGATGGGACAATCTACTTCCGTAGTGATACTGCCTCAGAAACCCAAGAAAGGGTCGCTATGAGTCGGGTCCAACTTGATGGCACATAACAATAACAACAACAAAATACAAACAAATGTTCTAGTGCAACTTTAAAACCTATTCCAGAATGGACTTTTTTCAATTAGTCCATGTTAAATTATGTCATTACTTTAGTAAACTAAAATTTCCTTTTAATGCAGACCATAGTTAATAAACACCTTTATATATGGTTTTTAGGAGGTCTATGGAAAGAAAATATCACGGTAACAGATTTTGACAACAATGTAAATTTTTAAATCATGAAATGAACTAGGAAATCAGAAAGGCAGGTAGTGAGGGGGAAGGAAAAGGAAGGAGGGAAGGGTAAAGGAAATGGGAAAACGTGAGGAGAGAAAGGAAAGAAATCCTGATGCCTTAATAAACAATTTTGCCTTCCATTGCCTTGTATTCCACCACACTGAGCAGGTGGTGAGTTGGTGGAAAGAAGAAGTAATTCATAGATTCTGCAGATTCCAGTCATACTCATGGGGATGGATTCTGGGTTTTCTAAGAAGTCACCAAGCAGATGAAACTTGGCAGAACCCATATGGAAATTCATTTCATCTGGTTTCATTTTACACTATCATGTATTTTTGATGGCTAAATGGAAAAAAAAAAAAAAAAAAAAAGAAATTCTACCATATGAATTTCTATAAATATCATTTTAGCTATCTGTTCTCACACCTGCTATTTGATACATTTCAGTCAGTTTGATATAAATATGTATTTTTGCAACATATATCATTCTGCTAAGCTTTTATTTGCAATAAATCCATTTATTAAAATTTTATTGTAATATCTTAACACATAGCAAATTTGTTTCCAATATATTTAAATATTCTTCAGTCTGAATCAGTAAGGGATTGCCTAATGTGATTGTTTTTAAGCTGAAATGAGGCACAGTTTCCATGATAATCTCATGACAGCCCTGGAGACTTTCTTTAAAAATATAAATGTCAGTTTATGCACTGATTTTTGCATGTAATTTCAGAAAGTTTTGACACTCCCTGATATCTCTCTGCAAACCCTTCCCTGGTTCTGAGGTACATAAACCTCTATAATGCATTAGTGTCCCCCAAAATTCTGCCACTAGACTTGCATATCCATTAGATTTTTGAGTCTCCCTCAATATATGTATATTTGTGTATAATACCACAAAATTCATTTCTTACATATAATATAACACATACAAAAATAGTATTAAAAGGATGAAACAAAATGTAATAAAAAATAAATATTTTCTTTCTTATTGTGATGGCTTCAGGGTACAATCTATTTTCTTGGGTGAGTGTGATATTTGGAGCTGTGTGTCAACTTGGCTGGACCACAATTCTGAATGGTTTAAGCATTTGTGATGTGAGTTATTCCCATGATGGGATTGGATACATATGTTTTGAGCAGCTAAACCATTGAAAGGGAATTTCCTTAGGGGTATGGCCTGCTTCCAATATATTCATGGATATCCTAGGACAAAGAGCCACTCTTCTGTGGACTGGGATTCTATTGTGCTGCCTACCATTATCTGTGAATGAATAATCCACCATTCGGCCTGGAAATCTTGGATTCATCATTTGTTGGAGTCAACAGCTGGTATACTGCCTGCCAATCTTGAGCTGATCAGCCCCTGCAGCTGTGTGAGTCAGGAAAAGCCTCCAGCTTGATGTTTGATCCAAGAACTTGGGACTTGGCAGCTTCTATAAGTGTGTGCATCATTTTCGTAAGATAAATTTCTCTCCATATATAACCTTTACTGGTTTTGCTTCTCTAGAGAACTCAGCCTAACACAGCTACTGAGTTGGAATCAACTTGATGGCAGTGGGTTTTTGGCTTTTGGCTTTCCTACTACAACTGCGGTTGTGATAGAGACCATATGTCCCACAAAGCTTAAAATATGTACTATCTGACCCTTTACAAAAGAAGTTTGTCAATCCTGGATATAAGGGGAAAAGAAGAATGATTTCAAATAAAATACAGATGATGGTTAGTTATTTTATCATGTCCTCCATATATCTTAATTGCATTTGAAGCTGGTCCTTTGCTTCCTGAAATTCAGCAGGCAATAAATAGAAGAATTCTAGGTCACATGAATGGCAGCCTAGATTGAATCGCCAGAATATAGACTCATGACTTCTCAATCAATTCTCAGATTTGAGTCAGGTTACAGGCCCACAACCCCTTGAATGAAGGGGAGGCTGGGGCCCCTTGAGTAAAGGACCCCACTATATTGCCAAAAAGTTATAATGTCAGTCTTTCTCCCAGCCTTCCCCCAAGGGATCTGAGGCCTTATACAAGAGTGACTGTTCATTGGGGAAAAGGAAATAATCAGACTTTTCGGGGATTACTGGACACTGGCTCTGAATTGACACTAATTCCAGGAGATCCAAAGTGTCATTGTGGCCAACCAGTCAGACTGGGGGCATATGGAGGTCAAGTTATTGATGAAGTCTTAGGTAAGGTGCATCTCACAGTGGGTCCAGTAGGTCCTAGAACCCATCCTGTAGTTATTTCCCCAGTTCCAGAATGCATAATTGAAATAGATATACTGAGCAATTGGCAGTATGCCCATATTGGGTTACCGATATGTGGAGTAAGGGCTATTATGGTAGAAAAAGCCATGTGGAAGCCATTAGAACTGCCTTTACCTAGAAAAAAATAGTAAACCAAAAGCAATTCCGCATTCCTGAAGGGGTTGCAGAAATTACTGCCACCATCAAGGACTTGAAGGATGCAGGGGTGGTGATTCTCACCACATCCCCATTTAATTCACCTATTTGGCCTGTGCAATAAAACAGATGGATCTTGGAGAATGACACTAAATTATAGTAAACTTAATCAGGTGGTGACTCCAATTGCAGCTGTTCTTCCTGATGTAGTTTCATTGCCTGAGCAAATTAGTACATCTCCTGGTACTTGATATGCAGCTATTGATCTGGCTAATGCCTTTTTCTCAGTACCAATGTCAAAGGACCATCAGAAGCAGTTTGCTTTCAGTTGCCAAAGCCAACAATATACTTTCACAGTGCTTCCTCAGAGGTATATCAACTCCCCAGCACTATGTCATAATTTAGTCCATAGGGATCTCGATCACCTTTCCCTTCCACAAGACATCACACTTTTTGTGGTGGTTAAGTTTGTGTGTCAATTTGACTAGGTCTGGTTGAGTGGCTGGGCAGCTGGATGTAGTATACTGCATCATAATGAGACTGGTAATTAACCCCATGGTGGAATCTACTGTAAGCAGCTGAGTAGCTGCCTTTGGGTATGTGGTCTACTTCCCACATATAAGAAACAGCTTTGGGAATGATCTATAGCTTATGGCATGCTTGAATACTGCACGTAGCTGTGTCATTGCTCAGCAGCCTGTCATGCTCTGCCGACCTTGGGACTTTCAACAGACTTGGATTAATGGCCTGCTGTGTGGTTTGGTAACATTGGGACTGTGTTTTTTCACTTGTGGACCTTGGGTTTGTCAGCCTCAGTAGCTAGCAGCTGCCTTAGTGGAGAGATGCCTCTAGCTTCGGTGGGCCAGGAGCAAGAGGCAGAGCTGAAGCCCAGGGTTGAGGGGCTTTCACACAGGCCATAGAGCCTGGGACTTGGAACTTCAACTTCTAGCCTCCTGAACCTTAAGAGAATAAACTCCTGTATGAAGAGATCCATATTTGTGCCCATTCCAAAGAAAGGTGATCCCACAGAATGTAGGAATTATAGAACAATATCATTAATATCGCATGCAAGTAAGATATTACTGAAGATAATTCAGAAATGTTTGCAGCAGTATATTGATAGAGAACTTCCAGAGGTTCAAGCCAGATTCAGAAGAAGACGTGGAACAAGGGATATCATAGCTGTTGTCAGATGGATCTTAGCTCAAGACAAAGAATACCAGAAAGATGTTTACTTGTGTTTTATTGACTATGCAAAGGCATTTGATTGTGTGGATCATGACAAATGATGGATAACATTGAGAAGAATGGGAATCCCTGAGCACTTGATTGTACTCATGAGGAATCTGTACCTTGATCAGGAGGCTGTCGTTCGAACAGAACAAGGGGACACTACATGGTTTAAAATCAGGAAGAGAGTGTGTCAGGGTTGTATTCTTTCTCCACACTTATTCAATCTATATGCTGAGCAAATAATCCGAGAAGCTGGACTATATGAAGAAAAACATGGTATCAGGATTGGAGGAAGAATCATTAACAACCTGAGATATGCAGATGATACAACTTTGCTTGCTGAAAGTGAGGATGACTTAAGGCACCTACTGATGAAGGTTGAAGAATACAGTCTGCAGTATGGATTACATCTCAACATAAAGAAAACAAAAATCCTCACAACTGGACCAACGAGCAGCATCACAATAAATAGAGAGAAGATTGAGGTTGTCAAGGAATTCACGTTGCTTGGTTCTACAATCGATGCCAACAGAAGCAGCAGTCAGGACATTAGATGACGTGTAGCATTGGGGAAGTCAACTGCGAAGGAACTGTTTCAAGTGCTGAGGAGCAAGGATATCTCCTTGAGGACTAAGGTGCACCTGACACAAGCCATGATATTTCCAATCGCCTGGTATGCATGTGAGAGCTGGACAATGAATAGGGAAGACCGAAGAAGAGTTGATGCTTTTGAGTTGTGGTGCTGGCGAAGAATGCTGAAAGTACCGTGGACTGCTAAAAGAACTAACAGATCTGTCCTGGAGGAAGTGCAGCCAGAATGCTCCTTGGAAGCAAGAATGGCCAGACTTCGTCTCACCTATTTTGGTCATGTTGTAAGAAGGGACCATTCCCTGGAGAAGGATGTCATGCTTGGTAGGGTGGAGGGTCGACGAAAGAGGGGGAGGCCTTCAGGGAGATGGATTGATACAGTGGCTGCGATGATGGGCTCGAGTATAGCATGGATTGTGGGGCTGGCGCGGGATTGGGCAGTGTTTCATTCTGCTGTGCATGGGGTCGCTATGAGTCGGAAACGACTCGACGGCACTTAACAACAACAACAACAACAACAATGTTAAAGCCATTCCATTTGTGGTATATTCCTGTCAGAGTGGCACTGGGTAACCAAAACACTGGTCCATTATATTGATGGCATTATGCTGATTGGACCTAGTAAGGAAAAAGTATTGATGACTTTAGACTTATTGGTGAGACATCTGCATGCTAGAGTGTAGGAAATTAACCTGACAAAATGTAGGCACCTTCCACTTCAGGGAAATTTCTAGGGATCCTCTGATGTGGGGCATGTTAAGATACTCCTACTAAAGTGAAGGATAAGTTATTGTATCAGGCTTCCCCCGAAACTAAAAAGGAGGCACAACATCTGGTGGGTCTCCTTGGATTTTGGAGACAGCATATCCCTCATTTGGGTGTGTTGCCTCAGGCTATTTACAAGTGACTCAGAAAGCTGCTAGTTTTGAGTGGGGCCCAGAACAACAGAAGGCTCTGCAACAGGTTCAGGCTGTTGTGCAGGCTGCTCTGCCACTTGGGCCACGTGATCCGGCTGATCCAATGGTGCTTGAAGTGTCTATAGCAGATAGAGATGCTGTTTGGAGTCTTTGGCAGGTCTCTATTGGTGAATCACAACACAGACCCTTGGGATTTTGGAGTAATGTCCGCCATCCTCTGCAGATAACTATTCTCCTTTTGAGAAACAGCTTTTATCTTGTTACTGGACTTTAGTAGAGACTGAATGTCTAACCATGGGCCCCCAAGTCACCATGAGTCCTGAGCTGCCCATCATGAACTGGGTGTTGTCTGACCCACAGAGTCATAAAGTTGGACGTGCACAGCAGTACTCCATCATTAAATGGAAGTGGTATATCAGAGATCAGGCTCGAGCAGGACCTGAAGGCACAAGTAAGTTGTGTGAGGAAGTGGTCCAAATTCCTATGGTCTCCACTCCAGTCACATTACCATCCCCCTCCCACTCTGCATCTATGGATTCATGCAGAGTTCCCTATGATGAGTTGACTGAGGAAGGAAAAACTCGTGCCTAGTTTACAGATGATTCTGCGTGATATGCAGGCACCACTTGAAAGTGGACAGCAGTGGCACTAGGTAACCAAAACAGTGAGATTCATAATGAAGGATATTATACAAAACTGTATGTTGATAAAAGTCCTCAATCTTTTGTTTTTTGGTGAATTTTTTGTCAAATCTGATTAGATGTTTTTTATCTACTAGAGTGAGTTATGGTAGCATAGTGCCTAAGGCACTTGACTGCTAAACAGAAGGCTGGTGGTTCAAACCCACCAGCTACTCCTTGGAAAGAAGATGGGGCAATCTACTTCCGTAATGATACTGCCTCAGAAACCCAAGAAGGGGTCGTTATGAGTTGGGTCTGACTCAACGGCACATGACAACAACAACACAACAAAGTGAGTTATATTAGAAATAATGGAAGTTTCAATATACCACTTTCAGAAAAAGCAGTGTATATATTATAAAAACTATATATACATACTGGCTTATTATTATTTCCCTCATGAATATAGCTTATAAATCAATCAAACTTCTGACTTGGTAGAATTTTGCTTAAACAGAAATTTCTCAATGAGATGCTTAAATGAAAATACCCACACACATATATTTGAACATCATATACATTTTAATCAACTTATATACATTTCAATTTTTAGTTAGTAGCCATAGTTAACCTGAAACAAATTTTTAAATGATTCTAAGCTCTAGTGGTGTAGTGCCTAAGGCATTTGACTGCTAATCAGAAGGCTGGCAATTCAAACTCACCAGCCACTCCTCGGAAAGAAGGTTGGACAATCTACTTCTACAGTGATCCTACTTTGGAAACTCAAGGAGGGGTCTCGGAATCAGATTCTACTTGATGGCAGTGTGTTTGTTTGTTTGTGTTTAGTCTAACTCTTTTAAATAATTCTTAGGTTTAGTACTTTCAATGTGCCCTTGACTGAAAAAGTTTTAAAAGATTTCCTGGAACTTTGTTACTGTACTCCGATGACGTCTTCTTTAGGTTTCTTTCAAGAATAAAAGAGAATGTATTCCACTAACAAAGATATTCTCGTTTGGATTTTCCTACTAAATATTCTTGTTAATACAATGAGGTGAACTTTCTTTTGTGAAAGGTATTTTTTATATCGGTTTGTAACATTCACTTATTAAAAATATATTTGAAAGTGAATTGTTTATTAACAGAGTTCTAGATACTATGATTTTTTCTAACTGTTGATATGTGCTTTCTTTTAGTATATAATAATTCTCAGTCTTAAATGAATTGAATGAACAAAGTACCACCCAAATTTCCTCTAACATTGTCTAGTGCAAACATACTTTTTTCCTTATGTCAATAGAAAATAGGTGGTGCTTATCAACCACCAAAAAAATTACTTAACTGTGTATGAATAGGCACATAAGAGTCATACCCACCCTTGCAATCTGAATTCAGAATAAATCCTGGAAATACTGCTGATTTTGTCAGGGAATATGAAACCTGACTTTTCTATAGTTAGTGTGCTTAGTCATTGGTAGGAATGGGGGAAAAAAATAGAGTGATCTAATCATTTCAGTATTCCAACTTACTTTATAGATAGTGCCTCTTAAAATGAAAATATACTCCATAGACCTACCCTATAAACTTTATATTCCATGAGGTGACAAAGTATTTGGGGAGTGAAAATGACAGATGTGAGGTACATTAGCAAAATGAATAGCCACTTTTTTCCCACCAGATGAAGCAATTTTATCACAGCAATTTATCATCAACTAGATGGTGATTTAAGAGAAAACATTTGAACTATAGTATATATTGCAAAGGAAGTTAGCAAATTTGAAATTATGGGAGCAAAACTGATAAGCAGATGCTTTCTAACCTACACATATAGGCAGAGCATTTTCATTACCGATTTTAATATCCTGAAATTAAACTGCATCACTTAAAAGGTGAAGAAGTGAAAAAATATAGTTATCAGAATACTTCAGGTAAAAAGTTAGGGAAGAGGGAAGCTTAACTCTGATTTATTCAGTAATTGCTTGCATTTTTAACTCTGCATTTGTGCACTTATCATTTTTTGGATCACTTGGCTGATTCAGTGAGAAGGATTACTCTTATACTCCCTGAGTGAATAGTTAAAATTATCATTGTGTTCAAACATTTCAGAATAAAGACAATTCAAACTCCAAATGTTTAAACCAGCAGAGTTTTAGATTATTTCTATTTTTGTTTTTATTTCATTATTCTTATTAACAGTTATTGATATTTGAGAAGCATAATTGAAAACCATATGTGTCCAAGAAGAGATCTATCAATAAATATATGTAATGCATTCTGATATGTGACACAATTCAGAAGGGAAATATGCTTTGTTTGGGAGGGGACATTCAATCATTCGGTCTTTCACTCCTTTATCACACATGAAGAACTTCTTCCACTAGATTCTGTGGATGGAGAAATGAAAAAGATATAGCCCATGTGCTGCAGAGCTCACATTTTGTTGATGAGACCATTAATATACAATTCAAGTACAGGGTAGAAATGCTGTAATACAACTATGTTTAATATGTTATGAGAGAAACAAGAATAGCTGCCTACATTTGTGAGAAGTTTTTAGGAAACACACCTTGAAGCAGATAAACCTCATGGAGCACAGTTCTACTATGATATACATAGGGTCCTCTTGAGTCAGAATCAACTCATCTGAAACTGGTTGGTTAGTTGGAGCAAGTGATTTGGAGCTGAGTGTACAGCAGACATAGAAAGTTTCCCAACCCTGTTCAAGCCTGAAGTGTGAATCTAACCAATCATTATGCTTTGGTTCTTCTGACCAGTGATCACTTTAGGAATGGATACATGAAATAATATTTGCCATGTTAGTGGAAATCTGTAATATCAACAGTTCTGAGTTTTCCTTGACAATGAAACATGCACACAAAGGAAAGATAGTTTCCAACCCTTGAATGTTATTATGAGAGGACATGATTCCAGGTGTTGCCACAATTCTACCACCACTCTAAGATTCAAGCCACTTCCGTCAAGTTGGATCCGACTCACAGTGATCCCTCCTTGGATTTCTGAGGCAGTATCACTACAGAAGTAGATTCCCCAACCTTCCTTCTGAAGAATGGCTGATGGGTTTTAACTGCCAGCCTTCTGGTTAGCAGTCAAATGTTTTAGGCATTAAGCCACTAGAGCTCCTATATTTATATTAGGATATAAATATTAACTCCTTCCTCTCCATAAAATTTAAAGGTGGTTGTTAATAATGAATAACATTATTAACAACCACCTTTAAATTTTATGGAGAGGAAGGAGTTAATATTTATCAAGTACATGGTAATTCATAGTTTAAACATCTTAATTTAAAGGACTGTATGGATTCTAATAAAAAGGTCAGGTGTGAAATTTATTGAACTGAAAGCAAGTTGCTCTTTATGTGTAATTAATCATGAAACTTCTATTGACATGAACTAAAAAAGTGCAACTCATTGCAATTCAACCTCACCGGAATAGTTAAGTGAGGGAACAAATTGTCCAAGTAACATCCACCTAAAGAACACAACAGAAATTAACATAAGTATGTCATAATTGCTATCATTTATTATTCTCTGGTTTGCTGGTGAGTGAATATAGCTATGATAAATTCTTTAAGAGTTTGAAGAGAAAGAACATCATGGGTCAACAGCACAGGAAAAATGAGCCACATAATATGATTTTTAAATTCTAGAAATATGTACTCTTCATCTCCTGTGAGCATTATATAGTCACAACTTCATCCTTTTATTTTATAGCATTTTATTATTTTTAATATATTTGATGCATATGGAAGACCATTTGTAAGTATATACAATTAGTAAAGCATAATAATAAGATAAATGTTACCATATGTATTTTTTTATCCTCCTCTATCTCTTATTTTTACATCTCATCTAGTAACAGCTGGGTTAGTTTTATTTTATTTTTTATGTTCATATGTGAATTATCTAGAAAACATTACTCTGCATCATGTTCACTAACAGACAGAATAATAGTCTTACCTTTTGTTCCAGCCTTTAGCACATGGGTACCAAATTAGTTCCACCATATACCCTAATATCTAAATATTTCAGTGTAAATAGCTTTTTCCATTCTTGCTACCATTCTTCATTTCCCTAGAGCTCAGACATGAGATAATATTGAGTTCATTAACCATTTGTAATTTTACAAAACTCTAGCTTGAACTAAAAGGAGCTCTGGTGGTGCAGTGCCTAAGACATTTGATTGCTAACCCAAAGGATGAAGTTCAAACTCACCAACTACTCCATGGAAGGAAGATGGAGTAATCTATTTCCGTAAAGATTTACTGCTTCAGAAACCCAGTGGGGGTCACTCTGAGTTGGAATCTACTTGATGGCAGTGAGTTTGGTTTTAGCTTGAACTAACTCAATTTTATTATTATTGTGCTTGGAGTGCAAATTTACAAAGTAGATTTGTTTTACATTCAATAGTTCAAGCACATTTGATTTCACACCCCTGATTACCATCCCCAACCATAAAAAACTCCCCTCCCCTATCCTCTTTGTGATTATCCCTTCTCTGTGCCCTTCTTATCTATGCTTTTCTGTCTGTCCAGCTTTCCCTCTATGTGGCTGCTGCCCCTCTGATGTCTCATGGTTGATTGATCTAAAGGGTACATCACCCTAGAATAGGAGAGTGCATCACTGAGGGGTAGGTGTTCTGCATGTAGGTCTTTCTACTGTTGGGCTGAGAGCCAGTCCATGGAAGTATAACTCAATTTTTTTTTTTTTATATAAGATCCAGGTGTATCTAGCAAAATTAAAGAAAAGGATGAACTACCACAACTTGGTCGTGAGACTGTACACAACTGGCCTCTTGTTGTTATGTGCCATCAAACCGGACCTGACTCATAGCGACCCCACCTTGGGTTTCCGAGGTGGTATCACTACGGAAGTTGATTGCCCCATCTTCTTTCTGAGGAGTGGCTGGTGGGTTTGAACTGCCAGGCTTCTGGTTAGCAGTCAAGTGCCTTAGGCACTACACTACCAGAGCTCCTCTAGGAACAATTAAAACCACATTACAAAAGAATTCAAGATTCTTTGTCTTTCTATCTCTTCTCTGCTTTTCTCTATGTGTTGGCTTTATTTGCTCCTTCTGGAAATCCATAATTCTCTGTAACAACAACAACACTTAACACAAAGTGCTTACTACAGTTTCTATCTCGGATCATGGTAAATGGTTAAAAAAAAAAAAAAAAAGAAGTGAAGTTGTCAAGGATATCTTTCTATTTGGGTCAATAACCAATTCCTGTGGAAGCAGCAGTCAAGAAATAAATATGGCATATTTTATTGGACAAAAAATGTGTTGAAAACTACCTCTCTAAAGTGTTAAAAAGCAAAAATGTCACTTTGTTGACTAAGAAGTGCCTGACCCAATCCATGGGCTTTTCACTCACCTCATATGAATGTGAAAGCTGGACAATGAAAAGGGAAAATCCAAGGAGAATTGATGTATTGGAAATAGGATTTTGACAAGGAATACCGAATATATGACGGACTGCAAGAAGAAGGAACAGATCAGCTGGGGAAGTACAGCCAGAATTTTCCTTAGAAATGAGGATTTTGAGACTTTGTTTCACTTAATTTGGACACATCATCCAGAAAGACCAATCATTAAGAAAGGACATTATGTTTGGTAAAGTAGAAGGTCAATGAAAATGAAAGAAACTGTCCATGAGATGGATTGACCTGGTGACTGCAGCAATAGACTCAAACATGTCAACAAACATGTCAATGATTACAGCATGGTACAATACTGATCAATATAGCATGCTGTTACATGTAAGGACACTACAAGTTAAAGCCATCTTGACTGCAACTAACAATGACTGTCATAATGACAGTGAAGAAACTAAAGCACAGTGATTATTTTCACCCAATAAATGACAAAGTCAGGATTTACATCTAGGCCATAATGCTCCACAGCATGCCCACTAGAAGTGTTTGTCCACTAGAAGCCCTTGTTTCATATCCTTTGCCTTGTATCAAAGAGGTTCTGACTATCATTCTTTATTTCCAATTTAAAAATTTCTGAGGAAGGTCTTTAATAGGAACTCAACTATGGTCAGGTTGGCAGGATTTGTAGAAATATAGTTTCTCCCATTCTTATCATATAGTTGGAGTGGAATTAGAAGTTTCCAAAATAAAGGGAATTGTATTTATAGGTTCTCAAGCCTTTGGACAAAAAAAAGCCTTGGCCAGGATAAATATCTGGGTAACAGAAAGAACATTGTTCTTCTCAAATGGAGCTTTGAAATGACACAAATCTTTCTGCCTGAAGTCTTATTATCTTAGGGTAAGTGTTTTTTCCATAAGTGTCATGGTCCCTAATAAAAAGGAACTTACTGTAGACACCTCTATGAGGGCATCAAACATTTTTGATTTTCTACAGTGAATCCAATTCATGCTTTTTGTGTGCATTATATTGAATTTGTGTGACTTGGTTGTTGAATTATGTCCCTTTCTAGCCTATGAGCTCTAGAAGACAATAATCTTGCCTATGTGATTCATAGCTCTGGTGGCATAGTGCTTAAGGCACTTGACTGCTAACCAGAAGGCTGGTGGTTCAAGCCCACCAGCCACTACTCGGAAGGAAGATCCGGCAATCTACTTCCGTAGTGATCCTGCCTTGGAAACCCAAGAGTCGGGTCCAACTTGACAGCACATAACAACAACAACAACAACATGTGATTCATGTACAGGATCTTTATTTATTTGCCATTCAATACTGATGGATCTATTGATTAATTCTTTGATTTAATCTTTTACCAAATATATGTTGTTGTTAGGTGCCATCGAGTCATCTCCAACTCATAGTGACTCCATGCACAGCTGAATGAAACACTGCTTGGTCCTGAGCCAGCTCCATGATTCTTGCTATACTTGAGTCCATCGCCACTGCCACTGAGTCAATAAATCTCATTGAGGGCCTTCCCCTCTTTCGTTGACCCACCACCTTACCAAGCATGACATCCTTTTCCAGGAAATGGTCTCTTCGGACAACATGACCAAAGTATTAAGACAAAGTCTGGCCATTCTCGCCTCCAAGGAGCACTCTGGCTGCACTTCCCCCGGGACAGACCTGTTAGTTCTTTTAGCAGTCCACGGTACTTTCAGCATTCTTTGCCAACACCACAGCTCAAAAGCATCAATTCTTCTTTGGCCTTCCTTATTCATTGTCCAGCTCTCACATGCATTTGAAGCAACTGAAAATACCATGGCTTGTGTCAGGTGCACCTTAGTCCTCAAGGAGACATCTTTGTTCTTCAACACTTGAAAGAGGTCCTTTGCAACCAATTTGCCCAGTGCCATACATTGTCTGATATCCTCACCGCTGCTTCCATGGGCATCAATTGTATAACCAAGCAATGTGAAGCCTTTGACAATTTCAATATTTTCTCCATTTATTGTAATGTTGCTTATAGGACCAGTTGTGAGGATTTTCGTTTTCTTTATATTGAGATGTAATCCATACTGCAGAGTGTATTCTTCAATCTTCATCAGTAAGAACTTCAAGTCATCCTCACTTTCAGCAAGCAAAGTTGTGTCATCAGCATATTGCAGGTTGTTAATGATTCTTCCTCCAATCCTAATGTCACATTCTTCTTCATGTAGTCCAGCTTCTGCGATTATTTGTTCAGCATACAGATTGACTAAGTGTGGTGAAAGGATACAACCCTGATGCACTTCCTTCTTGATTTTAAACCATGTAGTTTCCCTTTTTCTGTTTGAATGACAGCCTCCTTGTTTATGTACAGGTTCCTCATGAGCACAATTAAGTGTTCTGGAATTCCCATTCTTCTCAATGTTATCCACAATTTGTTATGATCCACACAATCAAATGCTTTGGCATAGTCAATAAAACACAAGTAAACATCTTTCTGGTATTCTTTGCGTTGAGCCAAGATCCATCTGACATCAGCCATGATATCCCTCATTCCACTTCCTCTTCTGAATCCAGCTTGCATTTCTGGAAGTTCTCCATCAGTATACTGTTGCAACGGTTTTTTAATTATATTCAGTAAGATTTTACTTGCATGAGATATTAATGATATTGTTCAATAATTTCCACATTCTGTGGGATCACATTTCTTTGGAATAGGTACAGATATGGATCTCTTTCAGTTAGTTGACCAGGTAGCTGTCTTCCAAATCTCTTGGCATTACCGAATGAGTGCCTCCAACAGTGCATCTGTTTGCTGAAACATCTCAATGGGTATCACATCAATTCCTGGAACTTTGTTCTTTGCCAATTCTTTCAGTGCAGCTTTGACTTCTTCCTTCAGTACCATTGGTTCTTGAACATACCAGCTCCTGAAATGGATGAAGATCAACCAGTTATTTTTGGTACAGTGACTCTGTGTACTCTTTCCATCTTCTTTTGATGCTACCTGCATCATTCAATATTTTGCCATAGAATCTTTCAATATTGCAATTCGAGGCTTAAATTTTTTCCTCAGTTCAGGTCCCTGGCCTCTCCTGCTCCCTCCCTTTCCTGGCTCTAGGGAGTTTGGGGCCTAGCCTTGCCTCCTGCCCTTTTACCTGGATATCCTGCCACTCCAGATGTTCCCAAATATATAGCATTTGTTATATGCCAGACACTGCTCTACATATTGTTAACCCACCAGTAAACAGTTCCAAAGGCTACTCTTCTGGAGCTTACATTCTATCATGGAAAAACAGAAACAGAACAAATAATTAAAATGCAGCGTTTGCTAGATGATAGTAAATGTTGTAAGAAAAAAATAAAGAAGAGAAAGAAGTGACAGATTTAGGTCTGTAGTTTTCAAAAGAATGGTCAGTAAAGGCTTAATTTTAAGGTGACATTTCAACAACTACCAGAAGTGTGAAAGCAATGGAAGCAATGTGTCAATGCTGAGCAGGTGACCAAAACAGACAAACCATCCACCACTCATCTGACAATTTGTGGTACTGGGGTAGCTTTTGTGTTGCTATGAAGCTGGAGGCTATGACATCAGTATTTCAAATACCAGCTGGGTCACCCAAAGTGGACAGGCTTCAGCAGAGCTTCCACACTAAGACAGGCTTGGAAGAAGGAAGAAGCTATCCACTTCTCAAAGACAGACTGAGATTGATGTGAAAAGTAGGAGAAAAATGTTTTCAGATGTAGACTTGTAAATGTAAATTGTCCAGGAGGCCAGCATGAGTGGAGTTGATTAAGAAGGTGGAGGATTGATTACAGGAGGTGAAGTTAGAGGGGTAAAGATGAGATGCAGATTAGGTATGGCCCATTTGAGCTTTGCTTTAGTTATGCATGGAAGTGGATTGTCACTAGATTTTTATGACCAGAGGAATGTTGTGATATGGTTACCTTTTAAAAAGATGACTCTGGCTACTGTCCACCACTCATCTGACAGTTTGTGGTACTGGAGTGGTTTTGTGTTTCTATGAAGCTGGAGGCTACACCATCAGTATTTCAAATACCAGCTGGGTCGCCCAAAGCAGACAGGTTTCAGCAGAGCTTCCACACTAAGATGGGCTTGGAAGAAGGAAGGAGCCATTCGCTTCTCAAAGAATTGGCCAGTGAACACCTTATGAGAAGGTCTCAATCATCTATTTTGTATTCTGGTATTTGTACATTTTTAGTTATATGTCCCTATTTTTTTCCTTTGATGGTCTTTATGGGTTTAGGTTTTAGTTTCAGGTCTTTGATTCAAATTGAGTTCATTTCTATATATGGTGTGAGATGTGGTTTCTGTTTCATTTTTCTCCAAATGGATACCCAGTTTTTCCAGCACTATTTATTAAATAATTGTTTCCCTATTTAATGAGTGTAGACCCTTTGCCAGAAGTCAGCTGTCCGTAGGTGGATGAATTTAATTCTGGGTTCTGCCAAATCTCTTCCATTGGTTAAGGTTAAAG
This sequence comes from Orycteropus afer afer, assembly GCF_000298275.1. Lineage (NCBI taxonomy): Eukaryota > Metazoa > Chordata > Mammalia > Tubulidentata > Orycteropodidae > Orycteropus > Orycteropus afer. Next base: position 2,380,456 of record NW_006921751.1, read on the forward strand.
TGGAGCTTCCAGACTAAGACAGACTCGAAAGAAAGAAGGGGCCATCCACTACTCAGAGTATTTGCCAGTGAAAACCTTATGAATAGCAGGAAAACACTGTTTGATATATTAATAGAAGACTTTATGAATAGCCCTGAAACATTATGTGATATAGTGTCAGAAGATGAACACCTCAGGTTGGAGGACACTCAAAATATGACTAGGACAGAGATGCCTCCTCAAAGTAGAGTTGATCTTAATGACACGATGAAGCTTTCAGGACCTCCATCTGCTGATGTGGCATGACTTAAAATGGGAAGAAACAGCAACAGACATCCATTAACAATCAGAACATGGAATGGACCAAGTATGAATCTAGGAAAATAGGAAGTTGCCAAAAATGAAATGGAATGCATAAAGATCGATATCCTAGGCATTAGTGAGCTGAAATGAACTGGTTTGGGCCATTTTGAATCAGACAAACATATGATCTACTATGCCAAGAATGACAAATTGAGTAGTAATGGCATGCCATTCATTGTCACAAACAATGTTTCAAGATCTGTCCTGAAGCACAACGCTGTCAGAGACAGGGTAATATCCATAGGCCTACACAGAAGACCAGTTAATACTAATGTTATTCAAATTTACACACCAACCACCAAAGCCAAAGATGAGGAAATTGAAGATTTTTACCAACTGCTACAGTCTAAAATTGACCAAACATACAATTGAGATGTGTTCATTATTACTGGTGATCAAAAGGAAAGAGTTGGAAACAAAGAATCACCAGTAGTTGGAAAACATGGCCTTGATGATAGAAATGACACTGGAAATTGCATGATAAAATTTTTCAAGACCAACGACTTATTCCTTGCAAATTTCTTTTTTCAACAACATAAACAGTGACTATTCACATGGGTTTTGCCAGATCAAATACACAGGAATCAGATCAACTATGTCTGAGGCAAGAGGCAATGGAAAAGCTCAATATCTTCAGGCAACATAAGGCCAGGAGCTGACTGTGAATAACACCATCAACTGTTTATATGAAAGTTCAAGTTGAAAGTGAAAACAATTAAAACAAGTCCACAAGACCTAGAATATAACCTTGATTATATCCCACTGGAATTTAGAGACCATCTAAAGAATACATTTGACACATTGAACACCAATGGCTGAAAATGAGAGGAATTGTGGGATGGCATCAAGAACATCATATATGAAGAAAGAAAAAGTCATTAAAAAGACAGGAAAGGAAGAAAAGACCAAAATGAATGTCAAAAGATACTCTGAAACTTGCATTTGAATGGAGAATAGATAAAGCAAATTGAAGAAATGACAAGATAAAATAACTGAACAGAAGATTTCAAAGAGCAGCTCAGAAGACAAAGTCCATTATTAGAATGAAATATGCAAAAACCTGGAGTTAGAAAACCAAAAGGAAAGAACATGTTCAGCATTTTTCAACCTGAAAGAACTGAAGAAAAAATTCAAGGCTTGAGTTGCAATATTCAAAGTTTCTATGGGCAAAATATTGAATAATGCAGGAAACATCAAAATAAGATGGAAGGAATACACAGCATCACTGCACCACATAGAACTGGTCAATGTTCATCCATTTCAGGATGTGACATATGATCAAGAACCAATGGTATTGAAGGAAAAAATTGAAGCAGCACTGAGGGAATTGGCAAAAAAAATAAGGCTCCAGGAATGGGGTGAATACCCATTGTGATGTTTCAACAAACAGAAAGGGGAACCCACAGAATGTGGAAATTATTGAACAACATCTGTCATTAATATCACATGCAAGTAAAGTCTTGCTGAAGATAATTGAGAAATGTTTGCTGCCATATATTGACAGGGAACATCCAGAAATGCAAGCTGGATTCAGAAGAGGACAGGAAATGAGGGCTATCAATGTTGATGTTGGATGGATCTTAGCTGAAACCAAAAAATACCAGAAAGATGTTTATTTGTGTTTTACTGACTATGCAAAACCATTCAATTGTGTGGATCATAAGAAATTATTGATAACATGAAGAAGAATGGGAATTCCAGAACATTTAATTATACTCATGGGGAACCTGTGTATAGACCAGGAAGTTGTTGTTCAAACAGAATAAGCAGATATACTGCATGGTTTAAAATCAGGAAGGGAACTGTCAAGGCTATTTCCTTTCACCATATTTGTTCAATCTGTATTCTTAGCAAATAATCCAAGAAGCTGCACTATGTGAAGGACGAACACAGAATCAGGATTGGAGAAAGACTCATTAACAACCTACGATATGCAGACAGCACAACCTTGCTTGCTGAAAGTGAAGATGACTTGAAACACTTACTGAAGAAGATTAAAGACTACAGTCTGCAGTATAGATTACCCCTCAACATAAAACAAAAATGAAAATCCTCACAACTCCACCAATAAGCAGTATCACAATAAATGGACAAAAGATTGAAGTTGTCAACAATTTCATATTACTTGTTTCCACTATCAACACCAATGGAAGCAGCAATAAAGAAATCAGATGATGTATTGCACTGGGCAAATCTGCTGCAAAAGACTTCTTTCAAGTGCTAAAGAGTAAAGATATCTCCTTGAAAAGTCAAGTGCACCAACCCAAGCCATGGTATTTTCAGTCGCCTCATATGCATGTGAAAGTTGCTCAATGACTAAGGAAGACTAAAAAAGAGTTGATGGTTTTGAGTTGTGGTGTTGGAGAGGAACATTGAAAGTACCATGGACTGCCAGAAGAACTAACAAATCAGTGCTGGAAGAAGTGCAGCCAGGATGTTCTTTGGAAGCGAGAGTGGCCAGACTTCATCTCACCTAATTTTGTCATGTTGTCAGAAGAGCCCATTCCCTGGGGGAGCTATCATGGTTGGTATGGGGTCAACAGAAAAAAAAAGGAGGAAGGCCTTCAATGAGATGGACTGATACAGTGGCTGCAATGATGGTCTTAGGTATAACAAGTATTGTGAGGCTGGTGCAGGACCAGACAAAGTTTTGTTGTGTTGTACATAGGGTCATTATGAGTCGGAGTCAACTTGAAGACACCTAACAAGAACAACTGGCTGCTGTGTTAAGCTGTGTTGGTCCAGATGTATTAGGGTCAATGGTAGGAGGAAAAAGATTAGTTAAGAAACTATAGAAAAAAATAGAGGAGAGGAAAGATAGTGTCTTGGGTATGTCAATATCATGGTGGTTTTTGTTTGTGCTGTCAAGTTGATTCTCACTCAGAGTGACCCTATAGAGGAGAGTAAAACTACCTCATAGGTATTCTGAGGCTATAAATTTTGATGGGAGCAGGGCATAATGTCTTTTCTCCTGAGGAACCTCAGGGCTAAGTTTGAACCACAGACATTTTTGGTTGCAGCAGAGCTTTTTTTTTTTTTTTTTTTAATTGTGATTTGGGCGAAGGTTTACAGAGCAAATTTACTTTCCATATAGCAGTACACATATACTTTGTCTCATGACATTGACTACAGTTTATTACAATGCAACAGCTCCTCTCCAATACAACACTTCCTCCACATAGTTACCTCTTCCTTGTGTCCATCCCTCCATGCACTCCTGCCCCTTGAGCTGTCTCCCTGTTCATAAGCAGCCCTTCTTTCTCCCATGATTGTTCTCCCCAAGAAGTGTATCTATCTACTTGAGGTAAATGGTCAACTCATATGCCTGTCTTTTGTTTGTCTGGAAACCACAGGTATGGGTTCAATTCCAGATCTGAAGGGCAGCTAGGGGCCATAGTCTCACTGGTTCCAGCAGGCTCTATTGGACCAGAAAACCTGGTCCCCTCCCTTTTTTTTTTCTCCAAATGATTTTGAGTTTTGTTCCACATTGTTCTCCCTCTCTATCAAGGATCTCTTACATAGATCCCCTTTCAAGTGGATGACAGGGGTAGCCGGGCACCATCTAGTTCTGGTCTCATAGTCATATAGGCTGCAGATCAGATGGTGTACCAGTCTCTAGGACTAATTGTTTCCATGAATTTT
>NW_006921751.1:2391110-2398890 GCF_000298275.1 Orycteropus afer afer
TTAAATTTAAAAAAAAATTTTTTTCAACCGAAACAGGGGCAAAAAAAAAATTGCTGTAAACTAGGAAACTAGGACCTGGGAGGGGAAGATTAATAATAATAGTAAAAAGGACAAAGATATTATTATTAATAGTTGCTTTAAAACAGACAAATAGAAACAAACTAATCACCAGAAAAAAGAAAGCGAAAAAGAAAAAAATAAAAGAAGAGAAAAAAAATCATTGGAGGACAGCACAGTGCACCCAGTCTCCGTCTGAACACACAGACTGTGATGGAGTTCCTGTGGGCCCTGGGAGTGGGGGATGGCCACACTTCCATTCACTAAGCGGGTGTGAGGTATAAGAATAACAAGAGGAAAGTGGTACCTTTTGAGTCTTGCAGGTCCAGAGTGACCTTGGGGTTGCTGAAAAGCAGAATATGTTCTCAAGCCCCAGGACTCTGCAAGTGCGCTCTCTCTTTAAATATCCAAAATAGTCAAGCCACTTTTAAACCTTCAAAGTGGTGGTGCCCTCTGGATTGGCAAAAGTCCACACAGCTCAGCCTGCCTTTCTCTTCACCTTCTCTGTTTATTCCCCAGCCACCAGAGCAGTCCTCTGTGCAGTCCCTGGCTAGCAGGGCTGATTTTTAGGTTAATTCTTAGGTCCTACCAGCACTTGGGAATCTCCAAGCTGTCTGTGCTGTCAAGACCGCTCAGGATCACTTCCAGACCACAGCTCCATATGTCTCCTTTTTTGGTATTTTCATGCAAATTCTTCTGCTAGTTGGGGTTTAGTACACTTCTATATCCTCCCCTTCAAGGCTCAGGGGTACAAGATTATCTTCTGTATCTGTGTTAATTGGTTTCCCTTTTCTTTTTGGAAGAAGGTCTCTGCAGTCTTTCTGCCTAGTCCACCATCTTGCCAGAACCTGCAGCAGAGCTTTTAACCATTGCACCACCAGGGCTCCTTGTTCCTGGTGGTTGTGACAATGAAAAGAGAAATAATTTCAAAGACTGAAGGTTTATCTCCTAGGATTTGCTCCTGAAGCTAGGGTATGAGAGAAGAGTCAAGAGTGATTCCAGGAAGTATTTCTCAAGTAACAATATGAATAGAATTACACTTAATTTAAATGTGGAAATAGATAAAATTTGAAGATTTTGGGGAGGAGAGAGGGCAATGAGAGGGAAAGAGGAAATATAATATTGGAAATTATTTTAGATATTCAATTGACAAATTCATGTAAGTAGTTATAGGTCCTAGGGAATATTACTTAAACATGACAAAGTCCCAACTCTGAAAGAACATTAGTGAGCCTTAAAAAGTAAACAATTTCATTTGGAATAAAACTATATATTTTTTCATATATAAACAACAAAGAGATAAGCTTTACTAAGCTTCCAACTTCTTTGTTCCCTCTTACATGCCCATTATCTTCCATAGTGCATTGGTCTTAGGTACTCAGTAAATATTCAAGAAATAAGGGAATGCTTATTGTATCATGAACATTTAAATTCTTGTTATGATTTTGCCTTTATAAGAGCCATGCAGTCAGGGTACATGAGGATAAGGCTAGGAATTTCCTCAGCATGTGCTTCCAGATTTATTCAGGTTTGACCTCTACCCAGAAAAAGTAATATGCTTTCTGTAACATATTAAATTTTAACAGTCATATCCATATGAGTCACTTAGACATAAATGAGATCTCTGAAGAAGTAAACAAGTTAACAAACTGAAGGACACAGTTTAATGTTACCTATTAGATCATTTTTGTCTAAAACCTTGATTTTTCCATAATTGATATTCAGATTTTTTTCTGACAAAAATTGGCAAAGATATTTGGCTACTTCTTGAGACAACTTCTGGAAAGAGGAAGTTTGTTTTCCTGTTGCTCTCACAGGAAGAGGTGGATCTAGTTCACCAAAATGCTTTACTAAATTGTTAGGATACAAGCTAAAAAGAATGATTAGATTACTGCATCGTTCTCTTTAAAGGTATATATCACACATACAAAGCTTTGTGTGTGTATCCGCATGCTCAGTTAGTAATGCTAAACAAGCCTCTTCTTAGAGGTGCAAGCAAACCAATTATGGAATGTGAAAGTGAAACATGAAATCATGGACTTTGAAACCGGATACACATTCTGGCACTCAACAGTAGCATATGATTGCTTCTATTGTTGTTAGGTACCATCAAGCCAACTCTGACTCACAGAGACCCTATCTACATAAGAAGGAAACAATGCCTGGTCTTGAAATATTCACAGTGTTGCTATGCTTGAACCCATCATCACAGCCTGTGTCAGTCCATCTTGTTGAGGGACCTTTACTTCTTTGCTGACCATCTACTTTACCAACCATGTTTCTCCAGGGATTGGTCCCTTTTGACAGCATGACCAAAGTACGAAATACTAAGTCTGGACATTCTTGTCTCTAAGAAACATTCCAGTTGTACTTTTTCCAAGACAAATTTGTTCATTCTTCTGGCTATCCGTATTATATTTAGTATTCTTCACAAACACCATAAGTCAAATGCATCAATCCTTCTTCATCTTCCTTATTGATAGTCTGGCTTTCACATGCATGTGAGGATATGGAAAATATCATGGGTTGGGTCAGGCATACCTTTGTCTTCAAAGTGAAATCTTTGCTCTTTAACACTTTAAAGAGGTATTTTGCAGCAGATTTGCCCAGTCCAATATGTCGTCTGATTTGCTGACTGCTGTTTCCATGGATTTTGATTGTGGATGCAAGTAAAATGAAGTCTTTGACAACTTAAATCTATTTTCTGTTTATCGTGATGCTGTTTATTTGTCTAGTTGTGAGGATTTTTTGTTTTCTTTATTTTGGGATGTAATCCATACTGCAGACTGTAGTCTTTAATCTTCATCAGTTAATACTTCAAGTCTTCCTCACTTTCAGCAAGGTTGTGTCATGTGCATACAGCAGGTTGTTAATGAGTCTTCCTGAAATAGTGATGTCATGTTTGTCTTCCCATAGTCCAGCATCTTGGATTATTTACTCAGCATGCAGACTGAATAAGTAGGGTGAAAGGATAGAACCTTGATGCATAATTTTCCTTATATTAAAGCATTCTCCTAGTTCTGTTCAAATGACTGCTTCTTGGTCTATGAGCACAACTAAGTATTCTGGAATTTTCATTCTTCCCATTTATCCCTAATTTGTTATGATCTACCAGTTAAATGCCTTTGGAAAGTCAATAAAACACAAGTTGACATATTTTTGGTATTCTTTGCTTTCAGCTATGATACATCTGACATCAACAATAATATCCCTCATTCCATACCCTCCTCTGAAACCAATTTGAATTTCTGGAAGTTCTCTGTCAATATACTATTAAAGCATTTCTGAATTGTCTTCAGCAAAATTTACTTGTGTGAGATATTAATGATATTGTTTGATAATTTCCACATTCTGTTTGATCACATTTCTTTGAGATGGGCATACATGTGTATCTCTTCCAGTCCATTGACCAGGTAGCTATCTTCCAAATTTCTTGGCATAAAGGAGTGAGCACCTCAAACTCTGCAGCAGTTGTTGAAAAATCTCAATGAATAGTCCAGCAATTCCTGGAGCCTGTTTTTCACCAATTTCTTCAGTGGAACTTGGACTTCTTCCATCAAAACCATTGGTTCTTCATCATTTGCTACAACCTGAAATAGATGAACAGTGACCAATTCTTCGTGGTACAGTAACTCTGTAAATTCCTTCCATCTTCATATGATGCTTCCTGCATTGTACAATATTTTGCCTGTTGTTAGATGCTTTGGGGTCAGCTCCAACTCATAGGAATCCTGTGTAAAATGAATGAAACATTTCTTTGTCCTGCACCATCCTCACAATTCTTTCTGTACTTGAGTCCATCATTGCAGCTATTGTGTCAATCTATCTAGTTGAACATTTTCCCCACTTTGCTGATCCTTTACTTTAGCAACCATGATATCTTTCTCCATGGAATAGTCCCTTCTGACAATATGACAAAATAAGTGAGACAAAGTCTAGCCATTCTTATTTCCAAGGACCATTCCAACTGCACTTCTTCCAGGACAGATTTGTTTGTTCTTCTGGCAGTCTATAGTATTTTCTATATTCTTCACCAACACCACAATTCAAAGATATCTTCCTTCTTCCATCTTCTTTACTCATTGTCTAGCTTTCACATGCATATGAGGTGATTGAAAATACCATGACTGCGGTCAGGCACAGGACCTCTGGTAGCATAGTGCCTAAGGCATTTGACTGCTAATCAGAAGGCTGGTGGTTCAAATCCACCAGGCACTCCCCAGAAGGAAGGTTGGGCAATCTACTTCCATAGTGATACTGCTTTGGAAACCCAAGGATGTGTTGCTATGAGTTGGGTTCAACTCAAAGGCAGTGAGTTTGGTTTTTTGGGAGGTTAGGCACATCATACTCTTTAAAGTGACATCTTTGCTTCTTGATACTTTAAAGAGCTCCTTTGCAGCTTTTTCTCAGTGCAGTACAACATCCAAATTCCTGACTGCTGCTTTCATGGGTATTGACTGTGGATACAAGTAAAATGAAATCCCTGACAACTTCAATCTTTTCTCCATTTATCATGATGTGGCTTATTGATCCAGTTGTGAGGATTTTCATTTTATATTGAGGTGTAATCTGCACTGAAAACTGTAGTCTTTGATCTTCATCAATAAGTGCTTCATGTCTTATTCACTTTCAGCAAGCAAGGTTGTAACATTTGCATATGGCAAGTGCTAATGGTTCTTCCTCTAATCTTGATGCTGCGTTCTTCTTTTATAGTTCAGTTTCTCACATTATTTTCTCTCATACAGATTGAATAAATATGTGAGAGGATACAATTATTGCTGATTTTAAACCCACAGTATCCCCTTATTCTATTCAAATGACATCCTCTTGTGGAGCACAAGATTAAACACATTTTATTCCTGCCACCTTCTATGTACAGGTTCCACGTGAGCACAATTTAGTGTTCTGGAATTCCCATTCTTCTCCATGTTATACATAGTTTGCTATGATCCTCAGAGTTGAATTCCCTTGCATAGTCAATAAAATACAAGTAAACATCTTTCAGGTATTCTTTGCTTTCAGTTAAGATCCATCTGACATGAGCAAAGCTATCCCTCTTTCCATGTCCTCTTCTGAATCCAGACTGCATTTCTGTATGTCCCTTGTCAATATACTACTGCAACTTTTTTGGATTATTTTCAGCAAGATTTTACTTGTGTATGATATTAACGATATTGTTTGGTAATTTCCACATTCTATTGAATCACCTTTCTTTAGGATGGGTGCAAAAATTGATCTCTTCCAGTAAGTTGACCCAGTAGCTGTGTTCCACATTTCTTGGCAAAAAAAGGAAATGCCTCTAGTGCTGCATCCATTTGTTGAAACATCTCTATGGATATTCCATCAATTCCTGAAGCGTTTTTTTTTTTTTTTGCCAGTTTCTTCAGTGCAGCCACTACTTCTTCCTTCAAAACCATTGGTTCTCAGTCATGTGTAACCTCCTGAAGTAGTTGGACATTGACCAATTCTTTTTTACAGTGATTCTGTATATTTCTTTAATCATCATTTGATGTTTCCTTCTTCATTTAATATTTTGCCCACAGAATCCTTCAATATTGCAACTCGAGGCTTGAATATTTTCTTCATTTATTTCCACTTGAGTAATGCCAAACATGTTCTTCCTCTTTAGTTTTCTAATTCCAGATCTTTTCATATTTCATTATAATACTTTACTTTGTATTCCTGAGCTGCCCTTTTAAATTTTATTCAGTTCTTTTATTTCAACATTTCTTCCATTTGCTTTAGCTACTCTCTGTTCAAGAGCAAGTTTCAGAGTCTCTTCTGACATCCATTTTGATCTTTTCTTCCTTGCCTTTCTTTTTTAATGATTATATGCTTTCTTCATGTATGTTGTTCTTGATGTCATACCACAGCTTGTCTGGTCTTTGGTCATTGGTGTTCAATGTGTAAGATCTGTTCTTCAGATGGTCTTTAAATTCAGGTGGGATATAATCAACCTGATATTTGGATCTCATGGATTTGTTTTAATTTTCTTTAGCTTCAACTTGATCTTGAATATGCATAATTGATTCTCTGTTCCACAGTCAGCTCCTGGGTTTATTTTGACTAATGATATTGAGCTTCTCCATCTCCTCTTTCCACAGATGTAGTCAATGTGAATTCTAAGTATTTTATCTGTTGAGGTCCATGTGTATGGTCACCATTTATGTTGTTGTGAAAAATGTATTTGCAATGAATAAGTAATTGGTCTTACAAAATTCTACCCTGTTGTCTCCTGTGTCATTTCTATTATTGAGGCAATATTTTCCATACATTGATGCTTCTTCTTTGTTTCTAAGTTTTGCATTTCAATCACCAGTGATGATCAACACATCCCGATTTCATGTTTGGTCAATTTCTCACTGCAGAATGTACTAAAGTCTTAAATTTTCTTATCTTTGGCTTAAGTGGTTGGTGCATAAATTTGAATAATAGTAGCATGATCAGTTCTTCCTAGTAGGTATATGGATATTATAATATCATTGACAGCATTGTATTTCAAGATAGATTTTGAAGTGTTCTTTTGATGGTGAATGGCAACAATCTTCTTCAATTTGTCATTCCCAGCACAGTAGACCATATGATTGTCTGTTTCAAGATGACAAGTACCAGTCCATTTCAGGTCACTAATGCCTAGAATAGGATCTCTGGTGGCATAGTCCCTAAGGCATTTGACTGCTAACCAGAAGGCTGGTGGTTCAAAACCACCAGCCACTCCTTGGAAGGAAGGTTGGGCAATCTACTTCCATAGTGATACTGCCTTGGAAACCCAAAGAGGGGTCACTATGAGTCAGGTCTGACTCAGCAGCAGTGGGAAGGCCTAGAACACTGATCTTTATGTTCCATATTATTTTTGACAACTTTCAATTTTCCTAAATTCATACTTCATACATTACATGTTGAAAGTATTAATGGATATTTGCAGCTATTTCTTCTCATTTGGTGTTGTGCCACACCAGCAAATGAAGGTTCAGAAAGCTTTACTCCATTTACATCATTAAGGTTGACTCCACTTTGAGGAGGCAGTTCTTCCCCAGTTGTATTTTTAGTGTCTTTCAATCTGGCAGGCTCATCTTCTGACTCTATATCAGACAATGTTTTGCTGCTAACCATAACATTTTAAGTAGTGAACTTTTTCAAAAGAAGATGGCCCTCATACTTCTTCCCAGCCTCTCTTGGTCTGGAAGCTCCACTGAAACCTGTCCACCTTGGGTGACCCTGTTGGTATTTGAAATGCTGGTGGCACATCTTTCAGTATCACAGCAACGTACAAGCCACCACAGTATCACAAACTGAGAGACAAGTGGTGGAGCACAAGATTAAACACATTTTGTTCCTGCCACCTTCAAAGTCTTCATTTTGGAAATGATAATTCCAAATCTTTTCATATTTCACTATAATACTTTACTTTGTATTCCTGAGCTGCCCTTTTAAATCTCATGAGAGTGACTGGTAGATTTGAGCTCATGGGGTTTTCTTAAAATGTCCTTGATTTTTAATCCACCAAGTGCTTTAAAGAGAATGGTGTATAACAAGCATTTATTACATGATAGTTATTATTGTAAATATTATATATGCAATTTTGTGTCTTTCTATTCTTTACTTTGAATTATACCATACTAATCTTCCAAGATAATTCAGAAACGTTTGCAGCAGTATATTGACAGAGAACTTCCAGAGGTTCAAGCCGGATTCAGAAGAGGACGTGGAACAAGGGATATCA
>NW_006921751.1:2400055-2401570 GCF_000298275.1 Orycteropus afer afer
ACTCCTCGGAAGGTTGGGCAATCCTACTTCCGTAGTGATACTGCCTCGGAAACCCAAGGAGGGGTCGCTATGAGTCAGGTTTGACTCGACGGCAAACAACAACAACAACAATCTTCCATGCTATTGAATATGCTTTTTAAGTACCATTTAACAAAATGTTTGTTAAACAAATTACATTCAGCTATTCTAGCATTTGGGGTTATTTTTAAGAATTAATAGTCTCTGGGTGGAACAATTGTTTGCTCTCAGCTGTTAACAAAAAGTTTGCAAACTCTAGTCAACACAGAGGCATCTGAGAAGAAAGAGTCAGTAATCTACTCTGAAAAATTAGCCATTGAAAACCCTATCAATCACAGTTCTACTCTGACACACATAGGGTCATCATGAGTCAGAATCAACATGACAATAACTTGTTTTACAAATCAATATGCTGGTATTTTTTTGTAAGCATTAAGCTATCATTTTGGTATTAAAAAACATGAACTCTATATGATTTTATCTTTAAATAAAATCATTTAATCTATTGTACCATTAATGGGAAAAAACAAATCAATGATTAACCTGTAAGTCTAGACAAGTCTGTGCCCAAAACCACTGTTGTTGAGTCGATTCCAGCTCATAGCAATCCTATAATAGATTAGAACTCTCCCACAGGGTTTCTAAGGATATATAAACCTTTACAGAAGCAGACTGTCACATCTTTTCCCCCATGAAATGACTGGTGAATTCAAATTGTTGACCTTTTGGTTAGCTGGTGATCACTTTAACCACTATAATATTAGGGCTCCTGTTCTGTGCTTTGTTGTTGTTTTTATTTGCCATCGAGTTGGACCCAACTCATAGCGACCTCTCCTTGGGTTTCCAAGGCAGTATCACTACAGAAGTAGATTGTCCAACCTTCCTTCCGAGGAGTGGCTGGTGGGTTTGAACCGCCAGCCTTCTGGTTAGTAATCAAGTGCCTTAGGCACTATGCTAATAGCCAAATGTGCTGTGGTATTGCAAATCATCTTTTTCAAGAAAAATTCTTACTTCACGTCAAAAACTTTCCAAATAAATGAGATATGGGCATAATAGTAATGACATCGATATAAGTGAATGCTGAAAATCAACCAGTGAAAACCTATGGATCATAAAGGCAATCCACAACCAATCAGGGTATGGCACAGCATTTTTCTTTTTTTCCTCTTTGACATGGGGGTTGTCATGACATGGAGGCTTATTTAATACCAGGTAACAAAAACAATAAAGTCTGAAACAAATCTTCCATTTATTCATGATAAAATTAAGGAACAGACCAGAAATTTGTTTTTAGAACAACAGTACGACAACAAATATATATATGGGAGCTCCGGTAGCATAGTGCCTAAGGCACTTGACTACTAACAAGAAAGCTGACAGTTCAAACCCAACCACCTCTCGGAAGGAAAGACCTCTCGGAAGGAAAGTTGGTCAATCTACTTCCACAGTGATACTGCCTTGGAACCCACGAAGGAGTGGTCAGTATGAGCTGGATCT
>NW_006921751.1:2402118-2405161 GCF_000298275.1 Orycteropus afer afer
ATATATATATATATATATACACCGAAAACAAATAAACAAACTCACTGCCATTGAGTTGATTCTGCATCAAAAACTTGCTTTGGGTTTCTGAGGCAGTAAATCTTTATGGAAGTTGATTGCCCAGTTTTCCTTCCACAGAGTGACTGGTGGTTTTGAACTGCCAAACTTCCGGTTAGCAGTCAAATGCCTTAGGCACTGCACCAACAGAGTTCCATATATATATAAACAAAACACAATCACTGCCCTGGAGGGAGATTCAACTCATAGTGCCTCCTTTTTGGATTTCCAAGGTGGTATCACTACAGAAGTAGATTACCCAACCTTCCTTCCAAGGAGTGGCTGGTGGGTTTGAATCTCCAGCCTTCTGGTTAGCAGTCAAATGCCTTAGGCACTACGCCACCAGAGTTCCTGCCTTTATTTTGAATCAAATTCAGAATATGATTTTGAAGATAGCCAAGACTTTGTTTCAGATGCACAATCAACTCCAGTTGCAAGATTCTACCAAACAGGAAATCATGGGATGAAAGGAGGTTTCAAATAATCACCTGTCTTGTGTTGAGATCTTGATGCTAATTATAAAATAACAAATATTTCCTCTGAATTTGACACATAGTAAGCCGCATCAAGTGATTAAAAACCAAACAAATAAAAACAAACTCAGAGATCTAAAAGCCCTATTATATCTGGTGGTACATAACCAGTGATTTTCATCAACTGTCTTATTGCTGAGGACCTTGAGACTGATATGGACAAATGAGATTCCCCTACCACCCACAGACACACACACACACACACACACACACACAGAATTTCTTTTAGAAAATCTTGTATTCCAAACCATGGAACTTAAAAAGTACCTTACTGCCTGTAACTCTTCTGATCAAAAAGAGTTACCAAAAAAGAAACTGGAATATAATAAGCAGAGAATATAAGAAAAAACTCACTTCCATGGAGTTGATTCCAACTCATAGCAACCCCTCCTTGCGTTTCTGAGGTGTTATCTGTAGATAGATTCCCCAGTCTTGCTTCCAGGGAGTGGCTGGTGGGTTTGAACTGCCAGTTTCTGGTTAGCAGTCAAATGCTTTAGGCACTATGCCACCAGAGTTCCCAAATAGAGAATAGATCAATGTTTAATTAAGGAGTTAAATGTAAAGAATATAGTTACAGTGAGGAGCTCTGGTGGTGTAGTGGCCAAGGCATTTGACTGCTAACCAAAAGGCTGGTGGTTTGAATCCACTAGCCACTCCATAGAACAAAGATGAGAAAATCTGGTTCTGCAAAAATTTATAGCCTTGGAAAGATTTATGGCATCGGAAAGATGTATAGCCTTGAAAAGATTTACAGCCTTAGAAACCCAATGAGTTTGCTCTCAGTGGGAATTGACTCAATGGCAGGGAATTTGGTATTTGACATACTTACAGCAGTAGATACAAAGCAGAAAACTCCTAACTACAACTGTAAAAGTCAGACTGGATTTCCAGAGACACAGTGATTGGACTTTGTTCATATTCAAAATTCAAATGTTGCCTTCTATTTTCAGAAAATTAGCCATCCTCAGAGTCTGAAACTAACAGTGCTTTCTCACCTGAACTGTAGTCATAAAACCCATTATCTTTGAGTAGATTCTGACTCATATCAACCCAGTCACCTGAACTCAATTACTCAATTTCTTGTTGTCATCTGTAATGCTCGTTAGATGACTGATTGTTCATAGTACCAGAATCCTATGTGGTATTGTGGCAAAGCAGACTTTCCAGCTACTGATCTTTGAAGAGTCAATAAATATTTATATATTGAGCACATATGTATGTGGCAAAATAGTCACACACACACACACACACACACACATATATAGCTTGCCATCAACAAAAATTTTGTTGAACCAGAAATATAACCTCAAATCTTATTTTAAAGACTCACCTCAGGTCAAAAGATAGCGTCATACCTGTAGTCCACACATTTGTTCCGTCTAGCATCTTAATTCCTGAAAAATTAGGTGCAGCAGTTTGAAGTAGGGATTCTGGAGCTTTGAACACTTTGAAGTAGGGATTCTGGAGCTTTGAACACCTCAGTAAGTTAGAGAGGACCAGATTTAGTGGACACACACCCCCCAAAAAAACAAAAACAAAAAAAACAGAGTAATCAGCCAGGAAAATAAATGAACCTGCCTGGGGAGACAGAGAGACAGAGAAGGAGAAAACTCTTTAGCAGTAGAGGAGAGAGACGTGGAGGGAAAAAGAAAGAGAGAGAGAGAGAGAGACACACCAAAGAATGTTCAGGAACTCAGACTACTCATATCAGGAGCTTCTGATAGTAACCTTGGGAACTGGGCTGAGTAAGTGAATAACATTTCTGAGAAACAGAAGAGAAACCCCTGTGGCTCAGAACCCTGCTGAGTTGAGAGTGAAAAGAGGAAAGGGAAGAAAGGTGCCACAGGTAGGTGGGTCCTGGGATGAGTTATCAGTGCAAGTCTGGGATTCAGGTCTTCCATGACAGCTTTTTAGCACAGAGTGACTGGGGTACAGGGTTTTGCAGCTTTCCAACCCAAGTCGAAATTAGCAACCCCCTAGCCATTGGGGTATTTGCTGATTTTGAACCATGGATCTGTGAGTGACAACAAAACATCATCATTGGTAGCCATCTCAAGCAGACTCAAAACAAAACTCCTGGAGCTAGCAGCAAATATGAAAACACAGAAAGTGAGGACTTGCTACTTGTGCCTTTTTTTCTTTTCTTTTAGTTTTTTCCTCTTTTTTTCTTTCTCTCCTGCCTCACCCAATAGAAGAACCACATAAGCCAGGACAATACTTGCTCATTCCAACTCCAAATCCCCTTCATGATGAACAGAGTCCTGCATCCACATTCCCAACAGTAACTCCATCAATGCAAAGAAAACTTCAGAGCAACCCAGCACATCTGAATTAATAACCAATAAATAAATAAATAAATATACCAGGTCCACCCTTGCAAATACATTTAAACATAAAATCAAGGCAAAAGAAATCAATACATAACTAACACTTAAAGACAACAAGTTCAAAAT
>NW_006921751.1:2405328-2421342 GCF_000298275.1 Orycteropus afer afer
GCAAAAGCTCAAAGAAACCACAAACAGAATCAAGGAGAACACAGACAGGACCCTGGAAGAATTCAGGAAAACCATTCAAGAACAACATAACAACATTAATACACAATCAGAACTCCCGACTAGAATATAAATACCTTGACACCAGCCTATATGAAGAAAAATCAGAACAAAGATTTAAGAGAAATGAAGAGAACCTAAGAGTTGTAGATGATGACATGAAAAAAAAAAAAAAAAATATCCCTCACTGGAATACCAGAACAAGAAGAGGCAATAAATAAATAAATAAATAAACCTGAGAAAATTGTGGAAGACTTTCTAACAGAAAATGTCCCCTCACCCACATCATGAAGGAAGAAAAGATATTTGTCCAAGAAGCTTAATGAACGCCATACAGGATAGATCCCAAGAGAAAATCACCAAAACATATCATAATCAAACTCTCCAAAACCAAAGACAAAGAAAAAGTCTTGTAAGCAGCCCAGGAAAAAAGAAATGTCACCACAATGGACAATCAATTAGACTAATTTCTGATTACTCAGTAGAAACCATGCAGGCAAGAATACAGTGGGATGGCATATATAAAACACTGAAGGAAAAGAACTTCCAACCAAAAATTCTATATCCAGCCAATTGTCCCTCAAATATGAGGGTGAAATCAAGACATTCTCAGACAAACAGAAATTAAGAGATTTTGTGAAAATCAGACCAACCCTACAAGAAATGCTTAACAAAGTCCTTCCAATAGAGAACCCACAACAGAGAACCAAAAATTAAAATCAAAACACTTGACATCAATACTTAAAAACCAAATCAGAAATGGATGCTCAAAATAAGCTCATAAAACATTTTACACAGAGAAACAAGGGAGTCAATGTGCATACAACATGAGCAACAAAGCAAATAGAGGGAATAAAAATTCTGAGTACCAAACTTCCAAATGGAGAGAAATATAGGACAATGTGCTTATAGAACAGACTGTTCCAAAATTAATGAGACAAGAATTCACTCCAAAGTAACCACAGAGGAAGTTAGTAATCCCCTTAGGTAAACCCAGAAAGAAGGAAAACATATGAGTTTAGTAAACACAAAACCAACAATAAAGAAAAAAAAGAGAGGAAACACTTGATAACAAAATAAACTCAGCACAGAAAAGTATTTGGTCCAAGGAAATCTTCAAGACAACAAAAAATACAATAGAACATCGGCAATCAATTCATATCTATCACTGATTACACTCAGTGTGAATGGTTTTAATGAACCAGTCAAGAGAAAGAGAGTGGCAGATTGGATTAGAAAATAAGACCCATCTATATGTTCCGTACAATAGACCCACTTTAGACACAAAAAGAAAAACAATTAAAATTAAGGGGTGGAAAAAAATACACCAAGCCAAAGGTAATCAAACCAAAAAAGAGCAGGAGTGGCAATTAAAAAAAAAGAAAAAAACTCACTGCCATCGAGTCAGATCTGACTCATAGCGACCCCTCCTCGGGTTTCCAAGGCAGTATCACTACAGAAATAGATTGCCCAATCTTCCTTCTGAGGAGTGGCTGGTGGGAATAAACCACCAGGCAATATTAATTTCTGATAAAATAGACTTCAAGGTGAAAAACAGCATAAGGGACACACAAAGACACTGTATGATGCTAAAAGGGTCAATTGACCAAGAAGAGATAACAATAATAAATATCTATGCACCCAATGAAAGTGCTCCAAAATACATGAAGCAAATATTAATTGAATTGAAAGGAAAAATAGAAAACTCTACAATAATAGTAGGAGACTTTAACATACCACTTTCAAAGAGGGACAGATCAACTAGAAAAAAAAAAAAAACCTCAACAAAGATACAGAAGAACTTAACAACACAACCAACCAACTCAACCTCATAGACATATACTGAGCATTCCACCCAACACAAGCACAAGTCACATTCTTCTGCAGTGCACTTCCAGAATAGATCATATGGTAGGATATAAAACAACCTTTAATAATTTCAAAAAATTGAAATATTACAAAACATCTTCTCAGACCACAATGCTATAAAATTAGAAACCAATAATAGGAAGATCAAGGAAAAAAATATTAAACTTGGCAGCTGAAAAATATACTGCTCAAAAACTACAGGGTAATAGAAGAAATAAAGTGTAAAATGAAAAAAAAAAAAATCCTAGAGACAAATAAGAATGAAGATACATCTTACCAAAACCTATGGGACACAGTGAAAGCAGTACTCAGAGGTCAATTTATAGCAATAAATGCACACATCAAAAGAGGAAAAAAATCAAAATCAACATTCTAACTTAACTACTCCACCAATTAGCAAAAGATCAACAAAAGAAACCTACAGGATTCAGAAGCAATGAAATAGTAAAGATCAAAGCAGAAATGAATGAAACAGAAAACAAAAAACAATAGAGAAAATCAACAAAACAAGAAGCTGATTGTGATAGTTAAGTTTGTGTGTCAACTTGGCTGTGGCTAGTTGAGTGGCTGGGCAACTGGATGTAGTATTCCCCATGATGAGACTGGTTATCATCTCCATGGTAGAATCTACTGTGAGCAGCTGAGTAGCTGCCTTAGGGATGTGCTCTGCTTCCTGTACTTAAGGAGAAGCTTTGGGAATAGTCTCTAGCTTAAGGCACACTTGAACCCTGCATGTAGTCATGTCATTGTTCAGCAGCCTACCATGCTCTGCTGACCTTGGCACTTTCAATGGACTTGAATTAATGACCTGTGTGTGGTTTGGTAACATTGGGACTGTTCCTTATTGCTTGTCAACCTTGGGGTTGTTAGCCTCAACAACCAGCAGCTCTCTGAGTGAAGAAAGGCTTCTAGCTTCAGTGGTCCAGGAGCAGGAGACAGAGCTGAAGCCAAAGGTTAAGGGGCTTTCACATAGGCCCTAGAGCCTGACACTTTGAAGTTAGACTTAAAGCCTCCAAATTGTAAGAATAAACTCCTGTTTGTTAAGGCCATCCCATTTGTGCTATATTCTTGTCAGAGCATCACAGAGGTAACCAAAACACTAGTTCTTCAAAAAAAATAACAAAATTGACAAACCATTGGGAAATCTAACAAAATAATAGAAAGAGAAGATATAAATAACAAGAATAATCAATGAAAAGGGCAACAACACAACAGAAACAATTGAAATAAAAAAGATATTGATAGAATATTATGAAGAACTGTACTCCAATAGATTTGAGAACCTAGAAAAGATGGACAATTTTCTAGAAACACAAGACCTACCTAAACTATGCCAGTCAGAGATAGGATACTTGAACAGACCCATAACAAAGGAAGAAATTGAGCGGGACATAAAAAAATTTTCCACAAGAATAAGTCCTGGCTCTGATGGCTTCACTGGCGAATTTTACTGGCACATTTTACCAAACATTCAGGAATAGTTGACACTTATACTACTCAAACTATTCCAGAACATAGAAAAAGATGGAATACTTCCAAATTCATTTATGAAGCAAGCATAACACTGACATCAAAACCAGGGAAAGACACCACTGAACAGGAAAACTGTAGATCAATATCCTTCATTAATATAGACACAAAAATCTTCAACAAAATCCTAGTTAACAGAATCCAACAACATATCAAATAAATAAATAAATAAATAAATAAATAATACATCATAACCAAGTGGGGATTCATACCTGGTATGCAAGCATGGTTCAATATCAGAAAAACAATCAATGTAACCCACCACATAAACAAAACAAAAGAACCATATGATCATATTAATCAATGGAAAAAAGGCATTTGGTAAAATTCAAGACATTTTCCTGTTCAGAACTCTCAGCGAAATAAGGATAAAAGGTGAATTCCTCAGCATAATAAAGCGCATATGCACAAAGCCAATGGCCAGTATTATTATTAATGGAGAAAGACTCAAAGCATTCCCCTTATGAACGGGAACCAGACAAGGATGCCCTCTATCACCACTTCTATTTAACATTGTATTGGAAGTCCTACCCAAGGCATTATGGCAAGAAAGAAAAATAAAAGGCATCCAAATTGGCAAAGAGGAAGTAAAGCTATTTCTATTTGTTGATGACATGATCCAAGAGACTCAGCAAAAAAAAAAAAAAAAAAAAAAAACTACTGGAACTGATAGGTTCAGCAAGGTGGTAGGATACAGGGTCAACATACAAAAATCATTTGGATTCCTCTATATCAACAAAGAGGCCTCTGAAAAAGAAATAAAGAAAACAATATCAATTGCAATAGCTACCAAAAAGATAAAATATCTAGGAATAAATCTTACCAGAGCCACAAAAGACCTATATGAAGAAAACTATAAAATATTAAGAAATTACAAGGGATCTACATAAATGGAAGAACCTTCCTTGTTCATGGATAGGAAGACTGAATATTGTGAAAATGTCAATACTAACTGAGGCTGGGGCCTGAGGTGGGTGAGTGTGGGCTTCAGGGCTGCTTTTGCTTGGGGGCAGCTCTATTTTAAGACAAGTGCCAGAGGTAAGTGGGCACAGAGCTGTTAGGAACAACTAAGGGAGATGAACTTGTCTGTCAGTTTGTTTTCCTGCAGTGTCTTACATTTGCTGTGAGGCTGGAGGCTATGCCACCAATGTTGTAAAATGCCAGTAGGGTACCCATGGTGGACAGTTTTCAGCAGAGCTTCTGGGCTAAGACAGACTCAAAAGAAGGAAGAAGCCATTCACTCTATTATCTGATAATTGCATTATATAATAGCTAAAAATGAAGAAGACTTGAAGCAGTTACTGATGAAGATCAAAGACAACAGCCTTCAGTATGGATTATACCTCAAGATAAACAAAAATCCCCACAACTGGACCAAAAAGCAATATCCTAATAAATGGAGAAAAGAAGGAAGTTGTAAGGACTTAATTTTACTTGGATCCACAATCAACACCCCTGGAAACAGTAGTCAAGAGATCAAACAACATAATGCATTGGGCAAATCTACCGCAAAAACCTCTTTAATGTTAATGAGCAAAGATGTCGTTTTGAAAACTAAAGTGCACTTGACCCAAGCATGGTATTTTCAATTGCTTCATATGCACGTGATATATGGACATTGAGTAAGGAAGATCGCTGAAGAACTGATGCATTTGAACTATGTTGTTAATGGAGAATGTGGGATATACGATTGACTGCTAAAAGAATGAACAAATTTTTCTTGAAAACAGTACTGTCAGAATGCTCCTTAGAAGTGAGAATGGCCATATTTCCTCTACTTTGGACAAGTTATCAGGAAGGACCAGTCCCTGGAGAAGGATATCATGTTTGTTAAATTAGCGATTAGTGAAAAAGAAGAAAACCTTCAATGAGATGGATGGACACAATGGCTGCAACAATGGGCTCATGCATAGCAACAATTGTGAGGAGTAGCACAGGACTGGGCAGTGTTTCATTCTGTTGTACATAGCCTCACTATGAGTCAGATTCAGCCCAATGGACCTAACAACAACAATTCAATTGATTTGGGAGGAAAATCAGTATAACTATTAGCATAAATTAGTACTTTATTGTTAATATTTTACTAATAAAGCTACTAATCCTAAGTATTTCACTTAAGATATAATGGCTTAGAAACTAAAAGACATTTTCTTATCTATAAATCACATTGCTTCACAAAAACACCATGTAACAGTTATAAATTAATAAAGATTACTATTATCACTTATAGCATGCTTACATTCTTTTTTCATGTTACTCTGATAAATACTAGCTTATTTTTTTAATGAGTGTCTTTATAATCTATAAAGGCCATTATATCTGCTCTAAAAATGTCTTAATAACTTTTGATTTCCTTGAAATCTTGAAGGCTTATCATTATTTTTAATAGACTAAGCAAAAGACTCAGTTCATAAAGCCATCGCAGTTTAGTCACTAGTATTTGGGTTTGCCATAGTGAGATACTTTCTTGTGGCATTTTTATTTTACTGAGGGAAATTCTCTTTAATTCACAACCTTAGGGAGCTTTTACAAGCTTAATATATTCAAAACATGGGAAAATAAAAGAGAGACCTAACATTAAATCTATTATCTCATAATAAATATTGAGATTATTGGCCCTGTTGTTTTAACCCACAGACTCAATAAATAAAATAAAAACATAAAAGTTTTGAAACATCAATATGTTTGAATATGCAAAGAAATTATTATCTCCAAATTTAATTCTGAGTATTAAAAAAAAAAAAAAAAAAAAGCACTGCTGTGAAGTCTGATCTGACCCATAGCAACCCCTCCTTGAGTTTCCAAGGTGGTATCACTACAGAAGTAGATCGCCCATATGAAAAAATTATTTCAATATATTTGTCTGTCTAGAATTATCTATTTCTGGCTACAGGCAATTTGGCTTCTGACTTATGGTGACCCCTGCCCACAATCGGGCAAAATGCTTCCTATTCTTGTGCCATACTATAATAGAGGATCAGACCGTTTCACCCATAGGCTTTCATTGGCTGAGTTTTTCAGAAGGAGATTACCAGGCCTTTATTCCTACTCAATATTAGCCTATAAGTTCCACTGAAGCCTCTTCAGCATCAGAACAACACAAAAGCCTCCACTGATAGACAGGTGTTGGCTCTGTATTGAGTACATTGGCTGAGTTGATCAAGTTGATACTGGATTATCTTCATGGAAGATGATAATTCTATGCTTTAACTTGAAAACTATATATATATATATATATATATATATATATATATATATATACCAGCTATCATTGCATCAATTCCAACTCATGGTAAATCCTAAATGTAACAGAGTAGAATTGTGCTAAACAGTTTTCAATGGCTAATTGATTTTTTGAAAGTAGACCACCAAGTTATTTTATTTCCAAGGTGCCTCTAGGTGGATCCAAACTTCCAAACTTTCTGTTATTAGCTGATTACATTAAACATTTGCATTGCCAGGGAATCTGTTGTGTGTGGTGTGTATCTATGTGTGTGTGTGTGTGTGTGTGAATAAAATATATTTTATATAATATATATATATAATAGTTCCTTAAAAGGAGCTCTGGTAGTGTAGTGCCTAAGGCACTTGACTGCTAACCAGAAGGCTGGTGGTTCAAACCCACTACACTCCCCAGAAGGAAGGTTGCACAATCTATTTCTGTAGTGATAATGCCTTGGAAACCCCAGGAGGGGTTGCAATGAGTCAGGTCTGACTCGATGGCACACACCAACAACAACCAAAGTTCGTTAAAGTGCAGTTCAGTTTCACATGGTAGCCCTTTCTTATCCTAATGTTCTTACTTCCTGCCTAAGCCTCTGACTGCCTTTGCTCATAGTGTACGATCTAACTACCATTCTTAATTAAGAGCGATCAAGGCCAGGAATCATGTTGGTACAGAGATAGTTTTCTTCTCAGTGGATGAGTGCACTTGAACATTTCCACTGTAGCCTTGCTTTTTGTCCTAGTGCATCTCAAACCTGGCCTCATGTCCAGCTCTCTCATATCCTAACTATTGAGAGTTGTGAAAACATTTTCAGCTAAGATTAGGTATAGTTATGCTTAAGAGTAAATTTCACAATAAAAATAGCTCAAGCAAACGATGAAACTATTTTTCTCACATTAAAAAAGACTTATTGTTTTAGTTGTTGTATTGGTTCTGATCAAGTTGATTCTTATTCATAGGGGTAACAAATTCTGGGAGGCAACATTGACTCTACAATCCTCAGAGACAACTCTAGCTTATCCTTCTACCATCACTAGGCTGCTAGGCTGTGACCCTTTCTTTGTAGGATAGCTGCTAGAGTTCAAATCTTTATCACTGTGGCATAGGGAGCAGGATGGAGGGAGTAAGACAACAAAAATTAATCTATTTTAAGGAGGCTTCCAAATGTGAAATTCATACCTTAATGGCCAGAAATGTAGCCTTTATTTTAATAGGCCAAGATCACAGCTTCAAGTACAGGATATCATTATTAGGGAAAATAGATGCTAGCGTAAGCAGCCAGTAATCCTTGCCACACCCTCATGACAGACTACACTCTTTGTTCCATCATGAACAATTATTTTTGCACTGAAAATCTTGGCTTATCCTTGGTTAACTCTAACATACTGATGTTAAGGATATTTCGTATTAACTTCTATCCTTTGAGAAGAACTGCATGGAATTTACCCTGGGACTCATTCTGGGCTGTTGAGACAACACGATAGTTCAGATTAGGTATTCACCTTTCTCCAACCCCCATAGAGGAGATGCAACCTCTCAAGGGCCCTACAGTTCCTAGATGCTGGGCAGCTAGTATCTAAAAACAGGTTTCTTGATGTCTAAGAGTATGCTTTCCTGTGAAAAAGCCATTTTTTAGGCTGCTGTATAAGAAGGGAAAACAACAGAGGATGGACTCCTCTTCATAGGAATGCAAACCCACACTGTGTGTCCACAAAGTACCCTGTACAGGAGAACGTGCAAGCCAAACATCATGAGGAGAAGAAGAGAAGGCACAGGCCCCACAATCCTACCATCTTCTCCAGGAAATGTTGCTGTGATGTGTCTCTCTGTTACACATGATGCTCATGAATGCCTTATAGTGGAGGAGCCCTTTCTCCCTAATGGTGGTGTGAAAGGGAGATCAGCTTTGTAATTATAAATCAAAAACCAAACTCACTGCCATCAAGTTGATACTGACTCACAGCAATCCCCCATTGGGTTTCTCAGGCTATAAATCTTTATGGAAGTAGATCATTCCATCTTTATTCCAGGGAACAACTGGTGGTTTGAACCACTGACGTCCTGCTTAGCAGCCAAACACCTTATCCACTACACCACCAGAGCTCCTATTGTCAATTAAAGAAGAAGAAATTATTAGTTGATTTTGATACAAGGTAGCCTGAATTTAGATCCCAGATGTTCACAGGAATTATGTAGGAAATTCAGAAGTCCAGCATCTGGGCACCTTGGCATTCCACAGTGTCTTAGTTTCCTAGGGCTACAGTAACAAAATAGCAGAATGTCGGTGGCTTTAAAGAATAGAAAATTTTTTGTCTCACAGTTCCAGAGGCTAGAAGTCTAAATCAGGGTATCATGCATGTTGATTCCTCTGGGGGCTATGAGAGACCCTAATCATTCCCCTTTCCTAGCTTCTAATGGCTGTGGGCAATCCTTGGAGATCCTTTTTGGTTTGTAGATACATGTTTCCATCATGCCTCCACTCCGTGTGACTCCATCTCCATGTCTGTGCTCCCCTTCTTTTTTTTCCTCATTGTTATTTTAATTTATTTATTTATTTGTTCTCCCCTCCTATGAGACACCATTCAGAAGGGATAGGACCTACCATAGTGGTTAAAGCATTTGGCTGCTAAGAAAAAGGTTGGCAGTTTTAACTCACCAGCCATTCCACAAGAGAAAGTTGAGGCAATCTGCTTTTGTAAAAATGTACAGCCTTGGGAACTCTATGGAGCATTTCTACTTTGTCTTATAGGGTCACTATTGACTCAATGGCAGTGGGTTTAGTTTTGTTTATATTCTGGTAAGACGTCATTAACAGGCAACACTTTCAAAAAAACAAAACAAAACAAACAAACAAAACACTCTGCATCCAAGTAGGATTACATTCATAGGTACAGGGGTTAGGATTTCAACATGTCTTTTTTTGGAACACAAACACAAAAGAGGGAGTTCTGGTGGCATAGTACCTAACGCATTTTACTACTAACCAGAAGGTTGGCAGTTCAAACCCACCAGCAGCTCTTTGCAAGGATGATCGGGCAATGTCCTTCCATAGAGATACCACCTCGGAAACCCAAGGAGGGTTCCCTATGAGTTGAATGGACTCAGTGGCAGTGAATTTGTCTTTTTGTTTGTTTGTTTGTTTTATACATGGGAAGTCTGGTTTGGCAGAGTTTCTTCCAATGAAAAAAGCAGAGAGGGAACTTCAAATTCTGGTTAGATCACAGTCCATGCAAACAAGAGTTGGCCACAAGGACCATTTGGGGATGATCATGTTTGTCACATCATTACTTTGAATCTCCAGTGTCACATAGAATTTGTAATATAGTAGATAATAATATTTGCTGAGAAATGAATGAATGGAGGATATCTAATGTTATAAGTGAAGTAATACATCATTAATATTGAATTAGTTGCTCCTTTTCTTAAAATGAAATTTAAAAAAAAATCACCTTACTATAAATTGGGTAATCTGTCAGGGTGTGTTTTCCAGTGAAAGACCAAACCATTACATGATTCTACTGAAGGAAATTCAAAATGAGCTTTACTAAAGTAAAATCATTTGATTTAGGAATAATTTATCAGAATAAAAGCTTATTCCTTTTTTTTTTTTTTTTTTTTAATTTGCTATCTTATCTGTATTCTTTTAAGTCTGATTTCAATCATCTCATTGGAATGTAGAATGGCCAGACTTCGTCTCACCTACTTTGGTCATGTTGTCAGAAGGGACCATTCCCTGGAGAAGGATGTCATACTTGGTAAGGTGGAGGGTTGTCGAAAGAGGGGAAGGCCTTCAATGAAATGGATTGACACAGTGGCTGTGGCCATGGGTTCAGGTATAGCAAGGATTGTAAGGCAAGCACAGGATAGGGTAGTGTTTTGTTCTCTTGTGCATAGGGTCACTATGAGTCAGAGCCAATTAGATGGAAACTAACAATGACAATATTAGGAGAATTTCCCTAAATTATAAAGGGAAAAAGAAATATTCATCTTAAAACAATTTTTTTGCTGAGGACTAGATGGATAAAGATACTGCCTCGGAAACCCAAGGAGGGATCGCTATGAGTCTGGTCCGACTCGACGGCACATAACAACAACAACAACAGATGGATAAATGGGCCACAGCAACTCATTAAAGGCACAGAGAGGAGCAGGAAGGCAGGGCTGGGCACTGCTGAGTTTCCCATACTGATGTAGAAGTCAGGCCAGTTAGGAGAAGCAATGCCCTTAGCTTCAAAAGATAAAGAAGTTTTACTTCCCCTGAGGCACTTGAGGTCATTTGATGCCAAATAAGATGCCATCATAGTACAGGAATATGAACTGAGGCACAATTTTCCAGATAAAGCAGAGGATTTCAAAAATATTTTATACTTTATTGTTCCTAATGACTTAGTTAATTATTAGACATGTTATAAGGACTATTGCTTTTATTGGATAAAAATGCTTGGAAATGATTGAGTGCTATATTGATTTAATATTCTAATAGCATATTATGATGTTAATAGTTGGATGATATAAACATTAAATGTTTTATCTGGGAAAATTATTTTACCACATATGTATGCATTCAGTGTTACTTAGCACTGAACACAAACCATAAAGTTACAATTTAAAGATTTTGACAAGCATATGTACTTTGCCACAATAGAACTTACTAAAATATTTGCACAATTGGAGGAAGAGGTACACAAGCTTTAAATGAAATGATAACTTTTGTTAGGACAGAATATTTGTGATGACAGATAAAATTAATCCATACCATCGACAGTCTTATGAGCCCTTCAGAAACAACACAAACAAAACAAATGCACAGGATGAGATTTAACCATTCTCTTGACAAGAACAGTGGGGAAATGGAACAAAATTAGTATATTTACAGAACAACTTCTAAGACCATAATCACACAGTCTCAAATGATATGGTAATGGACCCAGGAAACTGTAAACAAGACACACCACTTAAGAATGGTACACATCAACCTTATCAATCTTAGCCCTGGAAGTATAAATGCTGCATAAAATTAATTTGTCTTCAGAAAAATAAAAACAGAAGACAGCAGAGGATTCACAACTTCCAAGTGATATGCATCATTACAAAGTTTTCAAAAGTGCTTTTCTTACAACTCTGAAGAATATATATATATGTTTCCCCCCCCACACACAAAGATGGTGTTCTGATTTACCTAGTGCTGCTCTGATAAGAATATACCACAAATGGAATGGCCTTAACAAACAGGAGTTTATTATCTTACAGTTGGGAGGCTTTAAGTCCAAGTTCAAAGTGCCAGGCTCTAGGGGCTGGGTGAAAGCTCCTCAACCTTCGGGTCCAGCTCTGCCTCCTGCTCCCAGACCACTGGAGCTAGAGGCATTTCTTCACTCAGACAGTTGCTGGCTACTGAGGCTGAGAAGCCCCAAGGTTGACAAGTTAAAAGGCACAGTCCTGATGTTACCAAACCACATGGCAGCCATTAATTTAAGTCCATTGCATGTCCCAAGGTCTGCAAAGCATAGCAGACTGCTGAGCAACGACACAGCTACATTCAGGGTCCAAGCATGCCAAAGGCTAAAGACCATTCCCAAGACTTCTCCTT
The DNA here is from genome assembly GCF_000298275.1 of Orycteropus afer afer. Lineage (NCBI taxonomy): Eukaryota > Metazoa > Chordata > Mammalia > Tubulidentata > Orycteropodidae > Orycteropus > Orycteropus afer. Next base: position 2,417,598 of record NW_006921751.1, read on the forward strand.
ATATACAAGAAGCAGACCACATCCCAAAGGCAGCTACTCAGCTGCTTGTGGTAGATCCCACCATGGAGTTGATTGCCAGTCTCATCATGGGGAATAATTACCACCAGCTGCCCAGCCACTGAACGAGGCGCAGCCAAATTGACACACAGACATAACTACCACAGATGGGTACAGGTAAGAGACATATTTAGGAGAAATATTCCTACTTGTAGAATACTGACATTATTGAAACTAAAACAAAGAGTAGTAATAAAAAAGAAATTTGCCAAAAGTATAAATAGTACCAATCAAATAAACCACTTAAAGAATGTATCTAATGTGTTGCTCAAGCTTAACTTTTTTTTTTCTTTTGAAAGGAGAGGAAGTCCCTACATTAATGAAAATGTTAACTGCTTGCATTGAAATCTATTATTTTTATTTTCTAAATTTAATTAGACAAAATGAGAAACACACTTGAGAATAGAATCTCAACTGTATAATGACAGTAAATGCAACAAAATGCAGTCATGGCCGTGGAGTCAGATCCGACTCATAGCGACCCCTCCTTAGGTTTCTGAGGCGTTATATACACTAAGGAAATAGACTGCCCAATCTCCCTTCTGAGGCAGTATTAAGGGTCAATTATATTAGTCTTTCACAGCTAAAGAACAAAAGGCCATTACAATCACAGCTATGAATACTTTTCATTTAAAATATATGTATTTTTATTGGGGAAGTTATTAGAAAATATCTTATTATCTACTAATGAATAAAATATTTTCATTCCTTCAATGTTTTATGCTCAGAAAATGGATTTTTCACATTATATATTTTTATTTTTTTTTCCATATCATTATTCTTTGCATCTTAAAGAATTTGATTTACATCTCAAAAACAAGTTTCACTTTCAATACAAATCATTTTAAATACTTATTATCTGTTATAGGTACTCTGGTGGCATGCTGAAGGCATTAGATTTCTAACCAGAAAGCTGGCAGTTCAAACCCACCAGCCACTCCTCAGAAGGAAGGTTGGGCAATCTACTTTCGTAGAGATACCACCTCGGAAACCCAAGGAGGGGTGGCAATGAATTAGATCCAACTGGAGGGCAGTGGCAGCCAGCCAGCCACCATCTGTTATAGACACCTATATCCAGAAACAAATATTCTTCAAATTATCACCAAAACTGATCACTATCCTAGATTCCTACCACTTTTATAAGTTAGTGAATAAGATAAGTGGATTTATATAGCTTTTTCATAATTTAACGACATTGTAATATGTTATTAGAAAAAGTAACAAATAATATGTAATATATTTCATGTTTTTGAAAAAATAACTGCTGTAGAATTTTGAAGAACAATTATTCTGAATGGTTTGTGAATACTTTTTTAAGACATATGGAAGTAAAATAATTAAACCAAACTCTATATCTCAGAACTAGTTTAAAATGTTAATTTAGAAGATATGTATCCATGATGTCTTTATGTGACCATAGTTTGGAGGAATGAATGGTTACTTTTAAATTTGTCTAATGCTTTCAATACAGAAGAAATTATACTAGTATTTGTTTGGAGACAGTACTATTTATGTTCATTTATAGTTCTAGAGATACTGGGAAAACTCAGAGTCTCACAGCTGGTTTTAAAATACTTTTTTTTTTTAATAAAATAAATTCCAAATGGTTATCAGCTAATGTACTTTATCTCGACTTTCAAATATCTTTCTATTTTTAAACCAGTCTCTTTTCACAGTAAGCTGTTAATAAAAAAGTTTACAATAGGAAAATTAAATCTTGTCAGAGATTAAAAATTTGTGACAAAGTGCTAAGTAAAGAGTAAGAATAAAAAGATAAATCTTAAAGTGAGAGAAAGTTAATAATGATGTTCCTTGGAGATCTGAGCTAGAGACTTGTATTTTCAATATGCTTGTTAGTAATAATGGATGATAGTGAATAACAAAAGGTGAAATATGCTGACAGTACATAATTACAATATTAAATTTTGTTAAAAACAGCATTAAGAAATTGTGATGAAATGTAAGAAGATGTAATAAGCTAGGTGTTTGAAGAACACGAAGATAACATGTAATGCAAAGTACAATGTATTACACATCTAAAGAAATAATTTAAATTACTTATACATCCTGATAGATTCTGTAACCTCTCAGGAAATTATTTTGGACAACTCAGTGAAGAAGAGCAATCAACTGTGGATAAAACAATGTTATAGTGCATTAAAAGCATAGTTAAAAAGTGAAATAACATTAAATAAAAAAGGATTTTAATATGGTTTCTGTTTCAGGAGTGCCTTCTGTTTAAGATATGAAGTCAATTTAACATTTTTATTACATAAAAAGGAACCAAACAATAGAAAATAAATTAATGATATAATGTATAAGTCAGTATTAATAACTGCAAACAGTTATTAATATAGATTCAGATACTTTTTTCTTCCCTTAATCAATGTTTAACCCTTAGAGCAGAAATGGGTATAGAAGGCAAAAAAATCAGTTATAAGGTGCGGGTGCTAGTTGATAAATCTTTATAAACAGATCATAAGACAGAACAGTCTATACAATATAGGGAGATTTACTAACGTTAAATAGAATAATAGAAAGATTTAGTGATATTTCTGAAGGTCACAAAACAATTGAATGTCCAGATTGGGAAGGAACTTGGATATCCTCCCTTCCAGTCTATACCCTGAAAATTACCAGATGTTTTTTGCACTCCCTCCACTAAAATAATTAATAGCATAGGTCACTTAAGTGTTCCTGCTCATTCTCTTAGAAACTCAGGTTATAATTAAAAAAAAAAAAAATGTCAATTTAAGCTTTGTAATTAAGCAATGAAGTTATTTAAAATACCTTGGTGGAAATATATATTAAAATATTATCATTTATTCACGTTACAAAATATTGAAAGGCATTAAATAGACACAATTATAGAGACACAAATTTTCACATAACTATTTGAAAATTGTAGCAGCTCTATATGACTCCTTAAGATCTTAAGTTAAACATTGGATGAAAAAAGAAAGTCTTGCTCCTCCTACTACTGGAGAACTCTATTAAAAAAAAAAAAAAAAAACTAATACTTTTTCTGGATTTTTCTTTTAAGCTAAATATAAATGATTGATATTTGCTCTATTCCAATAACACAAGGTTGGGCAATCCTACTTCTGTAGTGATACTGCCTCGGAAACCCAAGGAGGGGTCGCTATGAGTCGGGCCGACTCGACAGCAAACAACAACAACAATAACACAAAATGTATCTGGAAACCTAAAGACATCCCAGACACAATTTCAGTTAATCTTAAAAAAAAAAAGTAATTGTATTTTTGATAAGTTTTACTATATGATATTTTAGATATTTGTTTATTTATTAATTCAACATATGTATATCAACATATATATATATATCATATCAACATATACATATATCTATATGTATATATACATATACACATATATAATTTTATATATATGTGTGTGTGTGTATATATATATATATATATATTGCATCGACACAGACACACACACATGCATATGTGTATATATATAATCAAATTCACTGCCATTGACTTGATCCAAGATCTGGTGGCATAGTGCCTAAGACATTTGACTGCTAACCCGAAGGCTGGAAGTTCAAACCCACCCACCTGCTACTCTTCGGAAGGAAAACTGGTCAATCTACTTTTGTAGAGATACCACCTTGGAAACCCAAGGACAAGGAGGGGTCCCTATGAGTCAAATTGATGAATTG
>NW_006921751.1:2422024-2425605 GCF_000298275.1 Orycteropus afer afer
TCCTTGGGTTTCTGAGGCAGTATCACTATGGAAGTAGATTGCCCAATCTTCCTTCTGAGGAGTGGCTGGTGGGTTTGAACCACCAGCCTTCTGGTTAACAGTCAAAGAATCACAGATTATCTAATTTAACATTTTAAAGGCTTCATAAATTGACAAAAGTTAAATGATGTGTGATTAATGAGCAATATTTAGAGGTAGAGTCACATAGCAGGACAGTCACTTAGAATCTAATCACATTACTCACATTTAGGTGAGGAATTAAGCACTAGGCACAGAGGTCCCAAGAAGGGGCTTCAGCTGCAGTATGTATCTCCAGTTGCAGTATGTATCTCCAATGCCATTCTCTGTAGGGACCATAAACACACCCTGGAGACAGTCTTTATTTCAATTGTGCACTATTTAAATATATATATTTAAATGTGTTAGAAATTATAGGAATAGATGCCTAATAGCTTTGGCTTATATATTAAAGACCTTAGCAACCTCATGTGAACCAGTAGTAGGGCAAGCATTGTTATTTCTATTTTACAATGGGGGAGCTGGTCTCCAAAGAGTTTAAAGAGTCTACTTTAGATAAAAGCTACAGCTAAATCTAGGTCTTCACAGTGAATATTTTCCATAGCAAACTTGAACCTGTCCAAGAACCTTTCACGGAAATCCTGTTTAATTTGGCACCTGACAGACAGACTCAAGATAGAACTAATCATAAATTTGATAAGATCTGAAATTGCAAGATGAGTGTTTACACGGGTTTATTCTATTAAAGTCACAGTCAGGTAGGAAGCTTAAAGTGACTTAACTCCATTCTATGTGGTATATTTAGACCAAACTCAAGCACTAAAAGATTGTTATTTTCAAAATTAAATACACCTAAATGGTACCTAAGTGCACACTGTTGATAAAAGTTTAAATTTATAGTTCTATATTTCTTTGACAATACTTCTTTAAAGTATGGTTTTCCTTCCTGACAATTAAATTTTTTAAGTGAAAATTCTAAATGTTTCATTTTGTTCAACATTGTAAAGACAATGGATTCAAAATTATGTATCAATTATATCTATTTCACAAGAAAATGAAGACCTCTTCATGTGAAATTTTAAATGACCTTGATATATACAAAGAACAATATTAAAAGTAAAGCATGGGAAGGATCAGTAAACTTTTCCCCTGTAATAAGAACACACAAACAGAAGAGAGGATTGGAAGCTCTTTTCAAATTAAAAAGAGTCAAGTTTCAAATCATTTTTCTTACATTTTAAAACAATGAATTGAGAACAATATTTTTAAAGGTTTGGCTTCCTTCTATTATCTTTCGGATAAAAATGAAGATTAAACATATTTGACTGATCTATGAGGAGTAACGGAGCTTTGGTAGCTTAGTGGCTAAGGCAATTGACTGCTAATCAGAAGGCTGGTGGTTCAAACCCATCAGCCACTCCTTGGAAGGAAGGTTGGGCAATCTACTTCCGCAGTGATACCACCTTGGAACCCAAGGAGGGGTCGCTATGAGTCCGTCTGACTCAATGGCACATAACAACAACAACAGCAACAAACTGTAAGAGAAGAAGCTCTGGTAGCGTAGTGCCTAAGGCACTTGATTACTAACCAGAAGGCTGGCAGTTCAAACCCACTAGCCACTCCTCAGAAGGGAGATGGGGCAATCTACTTTTGTAGTGATGTTGTTGTTGTTGTTATTTGCCATTGAGTCGGCCCCGACTCCTAGCGACCCCTCCTTGGGTTTCCGAGGCAGTTATCACTACAGAAGTAGGATTGCCCAACCTTCCTTCTATGGGGCAGTTTTATTCTGTTCTACAGGGTTGTTATAAGGAATAATATTATTAACCAGTAAATAACAATTAAGGATGAGTAAGTGAAGTAATGTGAAACCTATGAAAAACATCTGAAGTCTGGGAGAAACAAAACTAAAATATATTTCTTCCTTTTGAACAAGATTTACTCAAATGAAAATAAAGGTAAATTTAGATGCATATGATCTCTAATAATAACAACAAAAAAAAAATCACAAATATTAAATAGAATAAGCCAGAACAGACAACTATATGAAATAGCTGAAAAGAAGCAAGAAAAGGAGACTCAAGGCAGTTAAGAGAAGATGCACAATTATTGGGCAACCATGAATCGGGCCTTTTCACATTACATTTTATTTAATCATTCTCTAAGATAAAACCAAACTCACTGTCATTGATTCCGATCCCACTCATAGCTACCTCTCCTTGGGTTTTTGAGGCAGTATCTCTACAGAGTAGATTGCCCAGTATTGTCTAATTTTAGAATTGAGACTAAACAATTAAGTAGCCTACAGTCACAACTAAGAAACAACAGAGCAAGAAATAAACAGGTCTATTTGGTTCAAAAATGAATGACCTTTACATTATAATTCCACAAGGCAATGGACTGCTAACCAGAGGGCTAGCGGTTCAAACCCACCAGCAACTCCTCGGAAGGAAGATGGGGCAATCTACTTCCATAGTGATACTGCCTTGGAAACCCAAGGAGGGGTCACTATGAGTCGGGTTCGACTCAAGGGCACATAACAACAACAACAACAACAACAACAACATCAACCAGTAAATGTGGAAGGCAGGCTTGTGAAATATTTTAAATTGAGAAAATAAAATACCAAAAGAATAGGAGAGAAGACTATAGGTTTGGAATAGAATTCCCACAGAATACAAATCAAAAGGACTATAGGTTACAATTAGATGTGTAACAGAAATATTTTCATCAGAGAGTTCCAGTAAAATGGCAAAATAGGCAGACAACTACACAGACCTTCTTCAACAAAGAAAAGGGGAACCAAGTAACACAGATACAGAAGATAATCCTGGACCACTGAGCTTTGAAAAGAAGGATACAGAAGTGGACTAAACTCCAACTAGAGAAGAACCTGCATGAAAACACCAAAAAAGGAGATACACAGAGCTGCAGACTGTTAGCAAACCTGACGGCAGACAGCTTGGATATTGCCAAGTGGTGCAAGGACCTAAGAATTAATCTAAAAATTGGGCCTGCTAGCCAGGGGCTGCACAGAGGACTGCACTGGTGGCTGATGAATAAAAGGGAAAGCAACAAAAAGGGAGTCGAGCTGAGCCGTGGACTTCTGGCTATCTGAAGGGTGTAGCCATTTTTAATGTTTACAAGCAGTTAGACCATTTTGGATATTTAAAGCGACAGCATTCTCTCAGATTCCAGGGATCTAAGACTAGGCTCTACTTAATTATTAAATTTTTTTCATCCTTTTAATTACTCTTCTTTCTTCTTCCCAGGTTCTAGTTTTCAGCTTTTTCTCTTCCCTGTTCCTGGTTTCCATCTTTTTTGTGTGTGATTCTCCCTACTCCTTGTTTTTGCTTTTACATTTTTCCAATTTTTTTCATTATTCTCCTACTCTCCCTCTTTTCTCTTAGTCCCCTCTCCATATATTGCAGGGTTTTTTTTTCCCCCTTTTCTATGCATATTTCTTTTGGCTTTTTTTTTTTTTTTTTTAAGTATGTCTTTAAATATTTTCTCTCACTTATTGCCTTTTTTTTTTCTTTTCTTTTTTCTCTTTTTGGTGATTGTTC
>NW_006921751.1:2425705-2454171 GCF_000298275.1 Orycteropus afer afer
ATCACTACAGAAGTAGGATTGCCCAACCTTCCTTCTGAGGAGTGGCTGGTGGGTTTGAACCGCCAGCCTCCTGGTTAGCAGTCAAGTGGCTTAGGCACTATGCTACCAGAGCTCCTTTGTAGTGATACTGCCCCTGAAACCCAAGGAGGGGTCGCTATGAGTCGGGCCCGACTTGACAGCACATAACAACAACAACAATAACAACAATGAGAAGTAAACTAATTTTTAAATGATTTTCAAAATAGGTACTTTTTTAGTTCATAACTTATATCAGAAAATAATATTTCCATATTTATACCTTTTGAAGTTAGTTTCTGTGTATATACATTGAGATTCAACTTCAGTACCATAAACATATTCCATAATTTTGTATAAATTTGAACTCTGTCATCGAGTTGATTCTGACTTGTTAAGACCCCTATAAAGTTTCCAAGGCTGTAAATCTTTATGAAAGTAGATCACCCTATCTTCCTCCCCTGAAGCACCTGGTGGGTTTGAACCCCTGACTTTCTGGTTAGCAGCCAAATGCCTTACCCATTGTGCCACCAGAGCCCTGTTTCACATAGAGTCAGATTATTAGAGCACTTTGAATGTAATATTATAAAACAAAGCTCATCACTTTTTTTTTTTTCCCTTCTAAGTCACTCCCCGCCCTCTTTCCTCTTTTTGTGACTGGTCCAATCTTCTTCTGCTGGCATGACTGGGAAACCTCTGCACTCTCTTTTTCTCACACATACCTCTCAACCTTATCAGACGAAGCAGATATCAATTTGTCTTTATCTAATCCTTTCTGAAATCTGTCCCTTTCTCCCCACTTCAAATACTCCTACCCTTGTTCAGGCATTTGTAGTCTACTTCCTGTGCTATTCTGAGTTCCCTACCTCTGCTATCTCCTTAAAATCCATCATTCAGACTGCTGCCTGAGTTTTTCTAATAAATCATGGTCTAGTTAAAAAAAACAAAAGAAGAAAAACAAGACTTTAAAGAAAAACAGTTACAACAATTATCAACAGAGTGAAGTCCTCAACTTCTTTCTCATGGCATATAAGGCACTGGGCCCACCTGTTCAGACTCCCTGAACAGAAATATCTGGTGACTCCTCATTCTTGCAAGGTGATAGAGAGGGTGACTCATAAATAAAATAGCCTGCGTTTGAATGAAAGTCAGTCACTTAGACTAGCTTTGTGACTCTGTGCAAGTCACACGACATCTCCCTTCATTTATCTCATCCATGGTAGCACCATTCTTAAGAACTTTGTGGCAAGAATTAAATTAAGCTAGAAGGAGCTCTAGTGGTGTAGAGGTTAAGGCACTTGACCACTAACCAAAAAGCCGGTAGTTTAAACCCACCAGCCGCTTTGCAGAAGAAAGATGGGGTGATCTGCTTCCTTAAAGATTTATAGCCTTTGAAACCCAAAGAGTGTCACTATGAGTTAGAATCCACTCAATGGCACTGAGTTTGGTTTGAGTTAGAAAAGGTAGAGGAGTGGAGAGTCAGGGCTATGTGTCTATACATAAACATTTGTATAATTGTGACTGACACTAGTTTTATTGTTGCCCTTCTAGTTGAGACGTTGTTTGGAGGCCAAGGGTCATGGTTTCTTTATATCTATGAGGGTGTTTTCTCTACATAACATAAACTTTCCATAGATGTTTGTTAAATTAAATGGAATAGATATGGAATATGAACAAGGTGCATCTCTGTCTATTTAATGATAAAATGGTTTGTGTTGATAGCACCAACACCAGTCATTTAATTTCTTTAATTCAACTTTATTGAGGTATAATTTACATGCAATGAAATGCACCACCTTCCAAGGAGTTTCAACAAACGCATATATCCACATAATTACTGTACCTATCAAGGTACAGAAGGTTCCCATCACCTCACAATTTTTCTTTATGCTTATCTTCTGTCAACCCAAGTCCCACTGTAACCTCAGGCAACCACTGATCTGCTTTCTGTCACAGATTAGTTTTGCCTGATAGTTATTTTTAATTTCTAAGCTAGAATTGTCCCAATGTTCTAATCTGACTAGCCTGTTTTTATACAATCAATTTATATAGAGGAACATTGAAAAGAAAAACTACATGTTTTGAGGACAAGGCTACAGTGGGGTGGATTTTAGCTGAAAATGGAAAAAAGCATTGTTTTGCTTCCATAGCTGTTAATTTTTGAAACTTGTTTTTGTTGTTTGTTGGCTTTTCGGATAGTCACTTTAAGCACAATCCAAACTAAAGATAATAGAGAACTGATCTTAATGTATAGTCTGAAATCCTGAATATCAGCAAGGTGAGGATTTAGTACTGGCAATGGCTCATTTAGTACTGGCAATGGACCTGAGTCTCCTGTCAACTTTTTGGCCTATTGTTCTTTATGGAAAGTTATTAGTGAACAAAAGAAATGTGTGTTCTGGAATTTCAGTTGCAGAAGAGAACCCCTAAAACCTATTTAACTCTGGGTGCTCTCTCAGCAGGAACACTCCATGGGGCTATAGAGGCTTTGCTTCCTCCAAGAAAGCTTTGGCAGTGGCACTCTACACTCTGGGGTCCGTGCCTGGAGGCACAATGATTCCCAAGAGGGTCTGCAATAGTCCTGGAGTTGGTGGTCCAAGAGGCAAGAAGCAGAGCCCAGCCCATAGCTTCTTCCCGGGGGAAGGTGCCAGAGACGGACATGGCCAGTAGACTCAGGGCTTGACACATACAGTCACACAAAGAAGGCCGGAAAGTGTCCAGAGGAAGCCGGCGCGTCACAGGGGATGGAGTTGGGTCCCTGCCGCCCCCGCCCTGCCGCGTCTCCTGCACACTGTCCCGCACAGCCCGCCGAGCTCACCTCCGCCTCAAGCTACTTGGCCGCCGCCAATGAAACTCCTCCCGCTTCTAGGTGAGTGCTTAGGGCCACAGGTCCCCTGAGTTTGTGGAGGGGCCCGGCTATTTGTAGGGAAGAAATTTTTACAAGGTGCAATTTACTTGCCAAGTGGATTTGGCAAACCCTCCAAGTAGAAGAGGAGTCCTTCACAGGATGTTTTTCTACTAGGCCTTTCAACTCAGAGGCTTCAGGGCAAAGGGACTAAGTTAACTTTTTTATTCCTTCTGCTAAAGTTAACAAGATCCCGAAAGTCTCAGACTTTGACCTTTCCTCTGATCTTCCCCCAAGAAACATGCGAAATCCAAAGCATAAACACCTATGGGAGGCTTCCTGGCATTCTAAGGAATTGCCAGCTCAGGCTTTGGGTACATTTAAAATACCATTTTGATGTTCTTGTGAAGGAAGATAATAAATCAAATCTTTGAAGGCAAATTAATTCTGGTTTAGACAGCCTATACTGTCTTATGTGAGGCTGGGATTTAGAATCGAATGCTTAAGAATCTCTTGGTACCAGATAAGGACAATTCATCTCAGATGACTGTTTTCAGAACAATAACTATCATGATTCATAACTGTCCGTCCACAAGCAGGCTTCCTTCAGAAGGTCTGGAGCAACAATAAAAAGAGAACGTCCTAGGCCTTTTCCTTATCTTATCCTAACAGTCCATAAAATACCATTTCCAACTTTTATTTTCAGTAACTCTGAAGTTAAGTCTTCTCTTTTATGCTTCTTTTTTGCTGATCATATTTGTGTTGTATTCTATTTCATGAAGATCAGTCTTTGACCATCATGTTGAATTTTGTTTTAATTTCCCCTCATGGAAGAAAAAGGAAAATAAATTTTATTCTTGAAAAAACTGTATTAAAGCCAATCATGATAACACAGCAAAAATAATAATATTTATTCCCATGAATGTTAAGGTTGTTTCTCTTCATTTTAAAATATGGCAAATTTGAATTTGAGTACTCAATTTTCTTTGATTTCTGCACAAAATGACTCCTAGAGAGGGAAGATTGCTTTATAGTGATGCAAAATTATCTGTAAAAGTATCTCACCTCAGGCTGAAGGGCTTTTTTGATTTCTGTGGTGCAAAGATCTCAGAATGTTGTTTTCATTATACAGTGGGGTTGTTTACTACTTTTTAGCTTAGTTGAGATTTACTTGATAAGTTTGAAATTGATGAAAAACCTTAATTCGTTTGTTTACCTGCTCTTGTGCTGTTATTTAGCTAAAGATTCCTTTGGGTACATTCACATAACCCATTTATCTAAATGGAAAGAAAAAAGACTATATTAAAATTTTTAGCAGAAAATGATTCTAAAAGGCCATCAGTAGTACTGCTGACAGAGAGCTATTATATACTTGTGCTTTAACTCAAAAACGGGTTGAGTGTTTTCTCCTTTTTGAAAAGATGTTTTTCTCTCTTTCATTTAGTGGGCTTTTCCACTTTGCTCAATTGTACCCATACTCAAAGTTGCACCAAGACACCTTGTCTCCCAAATGCAAAATGCGAAGTACATAATGGAGTTGAAGCCTGCTATTGCAACATGGGATTTTCAGGAAATGGTGTCACTATTTGTAAAGGTAAACAATCTTTAACACTTCATTAGAATTTATTATAAAAAAATTAATTTTGAGGTTAAAGTTGAGCAATTAATTCATTTTATGTTATACTGTTTGATTTCATGATACTGAAAAAAAAATTTAAATTAACTAAATAGTAAGTGTGAACTTCCCATGTCAAATTTATACTTGACTGTTGATTCTTCATGACTCCACACTCTATTTTATTTTTGGTGTGAATGTTGAAGACTGAAGTAAGGAACAACTAAAGCTGAAAAACTTTAAATTGTAGAAAGCAGACTCATTAACTTTGGGAACATAAGCACAGAGGTTCTTGAAGACCAGGCTCTATAGGTAGGTTTCACCTTCAGATACCTTCTTTAGTACCGGGCCCCCTATCTGTGAGGATAGTAAGGGATTTGGAGATTTTATGTTGCAAACCCTGGATGTAGGAAATGGCTAGAGAGATAGAGACCAAGAGGAGAAAAAGATTCCAAAAGGCATTATTTTCTGAAAAACGTAGATCTTATTTAAAGAACATTAGGATATGTAGCCTAGAGGGAGAATGCTAGAATGGATCTTTGTTGGGTACAGTTGAACTCATTGGTTTGATGAACAGACCTACATTTGGTAATCTGTTTAAAGATATTTCTTGTCTGTAGTTTCCACCAGGACCACTCCTTTCTTCCTTCCAAACCTCACTAAATCTCTTTTACTCTCTCTTTTCATTTTTAGCAGAAGCTGGTTTTAGTTGGGTTAATAGACCAACATTTTATGTAGCAGAGAGAAAAGAAAAGTTCCAAGACAGATAAATTAGTTTTAAAATATAATTAAATGGAAAGTTCAAACTAGAACTGTGTGATATTATACTCCTAAATGTATTTAAGACAACATAGACTTTTTCCAATTAAACCAGGATATTGTACATTGTTAATATTGCATGTGTTTGCCTGTAGCAGACACAACTTTTATCTCATGATTCAATTTGATAGGCTCTTAAAAAAGATTAAGCATGCAGCATATAGTAAGACCAACCCCCATCATAATTAGTCTAATGTTTAAAAAATGTAGAGCAAAGCTACAGCTGTTTAATGATGCATTAGATCAGGCATTTCTGCTTGTACATACAGCCAGAGTTTATAATATACTATTCTACAGACATTACTTTATTCTCTCCATAAATAATGTTAGATTTTATTGTGTATTTAATTGAATGATATTATGGCAAGTTGATAGTTACTTGACCTTCAAAATGTTGCATCCTACATATTAGTGTGCTTTACTGCTAATCATTATAAATTGTACCATAGTATTTCCTAAGCAGCTTTTGCCTTTTTGTTATTTACATACTTTTCAACTGTCATAATTACCATCATTAACATCAATATTTTTCACATTTGAGCCATCAGTAATGAACCAATTTATACTAATATTTTTAATGATTTCTTTTAAAACACATCTTCCATTTTCCAATGCACTTTTCTTTCCCTCTGCTGCCCAAGTCAATAGTCAGCTAAAGAGCAAAAAATATTTTCCTTTGTAAAAAGAAATGCTTCAAGGTCTTTTGATCTGCAATTTCTTTTCATACAGAACACAATTTGCAATGAGAATTTTTTTTAATTTTCAATTTCATGCTTATGTTAACTTAAAAGCCCTTCCTATTTTAAAAAATATATTACATATATATATGTTTTAATGTTTACCATCTGAAGTTTATAATGGCCCCTTAGAATTGTTCGAGCAATGACTTTCATCTTTCTCACTTTTTATTAATATCCTGGCAGATATTGACATCATATTTTTCAATATATATATGTTTAATATGCTAGTTAGACTTAAACTTAAATCACTTTATCTTCAACCACAAAGTATGCTAGGTGGTATTTTTGGTTTGAAAACCCTTTTGTTGGCTTTTTTATCTCTAGAAATTCCTCATTTTTTCCCATCTTTTTCTAAGATTGGTGTTGGGTCAAGAAATGATTGGATAGGAGTTGTGCTACAGAACATGCCTACTGCTTGACACACAGAAGTTGTTTTCTTTTGGCAACTTCATCCTTATCACCATCAGCAGGGTCGTACCAGTAAAGTTTATGGTAATAGCCCAATAACACTACATGTACCCTGTTTCAAGTGTTAATTTTGAACAGGTTGTTTGGAATTTGGACTACATAATCCCATAGAAATAGGTTTTAATAATAGTGAATTCCTTTAATTCAGTTATATTTTTATTGAGCACATATTTTTTGAGTACCTTCATTATCATCATCATCATCATCACCACGATTGCCATCAGAATAGCTAACATCTACTGTATACTGAGTCCAAAATATTGACTAACACCCATCCTTCATGTACTATTATTATCCCTACTTTATCTATGAGGAAATGGAGTGTTATCAGATTAGGTGAGCAGCTCCAGTGATACAATAAATATGGATGACATCCAAGATTTGAACCCACACCTATCTAAAACCTTTGGTAAGTGAATACTGAAATGTCCTTTGATGAAATGATAAATAAGAAATTGGTCTTGATTTCTGTGAAACCTTGTTTATGGAGTTGCATAAACAACTGCAGGTAAGTTTTCCAAGTAGAGGTGATGTTTAAGCTGAACATTTAAGAATAAATAGAATTTATCAAGAGTGAATTGCCAAATTAAAAGTCAATTAAAAGGAATCAACAGTAACAAAGACCCAGAGGTTGAATAGGGAGTTCCTGGGTAATGAAAGAGATTTTCTCCTAAGTCTGTTTTTAATTTGAATTTGTAGGTAAATCACAACAGATACATATGCCAGAGATTTAAATGTTTGTCTTAGTATATAATATCTATTTTAGCTTTCTGTGGATAAAACACCTTAGAAATACTTCCAAATACACTAAAGCATCTTAAACATAATAATAAAACCCAAAACCAAACTCATTGCCATCTAGTCAATTCTGACTCATAGTGACTTCCATTGGGTTTTTGAGGTGGGAAAACTCTGCAGAAGTACTTGTCCCATCTTCCTTCCATGGAGCAGCTGGTGGGTTTGGACCACCAATCTTCTGGTTAGCAGTGAAATGCCTGCACCACCAAAGCTCCTTCAAACATTATAATCCAAAAACCAAAACCCAACTCACTGTCATCGAGTCAGATCCAACCCCTTGGGTTTCTGAGACAGTATCACTACAGAAGTTTGCCCATCCTTCTTTCCAAGGAGTGGCTGGTGGGTTTGAACTGCCAGCCTTCTGGTTAGCAGTCAAATGCCTTAGGCACTAAGCCACCAGAGCTCCCATATCCATATAATGGAATATTATCACAGCCAAGTTTAAGTTGAAGCTGAAGAAAATGAAAACAAGTGCTTGAAAGCCAAAATGTGACCTTAATTATATCCCACCTGAATTTAGAGACCATCTGAAGAACAGATGTGATGCATAAGACACTAATAACTGAAGACCTGACGAGTTGTGGGATGACATCAAGGACATCATACATGAAGAAACCAAAAGGTCATTAAAAAGACAGGAGAGGAAGAAAATACCAAAAGGGGTGTCAGAAGAGACTCTGAAACTTGCTCTTGAATGGAAAATAGCTAAAGTGAATGGAAGATATTACAAGATAAAAGAGCTGAACAGAAGATTTCAAAGGGCAGCTTGAGAAGACAGTAAAGTATTATAATGAAATGGGCTAAGACCTAGAGTTAGAAAACCAAAAGTGAAGAACACACTAGATACTTTTCTGGATGAAAGAACTTAAGAAAAAATTCAAGCTTCAAGTTGCAATATTGAAGAATTTTATGGATAAAATATTGAATGAAGCAGGAAGTATCAATAGAAGATTGAAAAGGAGTACACAGATTCACTGTACCAAAAAGAATTGGTCAATGTACTACTATTTCAGGAGGTAGCATATGATCAAGAACCAATGGTATTGTTGAAAGAAGTCAAAGCCACATTGAAGGAACTGGCAAAAATTAAGGCTTCAAGAATTGATCAAGTACCCATTAAGAGGTTTCAATGAAGTGATGCAGCATAGCAAGTGCTTCCTTGTTTTGCCAAGATATTTGAAATATAGCTATTTGGCCAATAGACAGGAAAAGATGAATATTTGTGATTTCAACAGAAAGTGGAAATTATTTTACAGTATCACATGCAACTAAAATCTTGCTAAAGTTAATTCAAAAATGGTTGCAGCAGCATATTGACAGGGAACTTCCAGAAAATCAAACTAGATTTGGAAGAGGATATGGAAGGAAGGATATCATTGATGATGCCAGGTGGATCTTGGCTGAAAGTAAATAAGACCAGAAAGATGTTTACCTGTGTTTCATTGACTAAGCAAAGTCATTTGACTATGTGAATCATAGCAAATTATGGTTAACATAGCAAATAACTGAAATTCCAGAACCCTTAATTGTGCTCATGAAGAACCTGTACATAGAAGAAGAGTCTGTCATTCTAACAGAACAAGGGGATACTGCAGCATTTAAAATCAAGAATGTGTGCATCAGGATTGTATCCTTTCACCATTTATTCAATCTACATGCTGAACAAATAATCTGAGAAACTGAATTATATGAAGAAGAACATGACATCAGGATTGGAGGAAGACTCATTAACAGCCTGCCATATGCAGGTGACATAACCTTGCTTCGTGAAAGTGAAGAGGCTTGAAGCACTCACTGATATAGAACAAAGATTAAAGTGTTCAGTATAGATTACACCTCTACATAAAGAAAACAAAGTTCTCACAACTGGACCAATAAGCAACATCATGATAAATGGAGAAAATATTGAAGTCATTAAGGATTTAATTTTACTTAAATCTACAATCAACACCCATGGAAGCAGCAGTCAAGAAATCAGATGTTGTATTGCACTGGGGAAATCTGCTTCAAAAGACCTGTATAAAGTGTTCAGAAGCAAAGATGTCATTTTGAAGACTAAGGTGTAACTGACCCAAGCCAGAGCATTTTCAGTCTCCTCATATGCATGTGAAAGCTGGACAATGAATAAGGGAGTCTGAAGAAGACTTAATGCCTCTGAATTATGCTGTTGGTGAAGAATACTGAATATATCATGGACTGCCAGAAGAATGAACAAATCTGTCCTGGAAGAAGTGCAAATGGAATGTTCTTTGGAAGGGAGAATGGCCAGACTTCATCAACTACTTTGGTCATGTTTTCAGAAGGGATCATTCCCTGGGGAAGGACATCATGCTTGGTAAAATCAGCTAAAAAGGGGAAGACACTCAACAGGACGGATTGACACAGTAGCTGAAGCCTTGGGCTCAAGTACAGCAAAAATTGTGGGGATGGTCCATGACTAGGCATTGTTTTGTTCTGCTGTACATAGGCTCACCATGAGTCAGGACCAACTTGATAGTACCTAACAACAGTGTTTGATACTGTACTGAAGAAAGAGAGAATCTGTGTGTGGGTGTATGTGTGTAGGTTTACAGTACTATGAAAAAAGAAAAATTAAAAAATAATTCTTAAAACTGTTTAAAAAAAACTCACTGCCATCTAGATGTTTCCAAATCATAGTGACCCCTCCTTGGGTTTTCAAGGCAGGGTCTCTACAGAAGTAGATTGCCCAGTCTTCCTTCTGAGGAGTGGCTGGCGGATTTGAACCTCCAGCCTTCTGGTTAGCAGTCAAATGACTTAGGTACTATGAGAAAAAAGAAAAAAGATCATGATTAAAGATTAATACTTCCTTTGTTTCATTGATGTCTTGCATATTGGAAAGGGTAATATGATGATAACCTTAATAATTAGCTAATGTGGGAGAAGATGTTGGAGCTATGGCTACTGTTGAAATTGATGAGGCTGTTGTTGGAGAGGATGGACCTTGTGCTGGGGAGTCAGGGTTTGAATCTGCTGCTGGTCAGGGGACGGTTTTCCACTGGAGTCAATTTCTTGAAGTGGCATCAAGGGAGGCTTTTCTTTATCTTGTCATAAATGGCCTTGTGGTAGTAAACTTTGGTGAAGCTCTCTATATTAGGATCTCATTCCACTCACTTTGCCATTCTTGCTTCAATGAGACAAAGGCTTCAGCCAACTCTTTCAACATAAACTTTTTCAGTTCTGGAGTCTTTAGGTCCCAGTCATCTTCTCAAATGCTATCATCTGCTGCTCTAATTCCGTAAGATCTTCATGGTTAATTTTTCAGCAAGGTAGTGAAGTAGCTCTGTGATATCATTTCCACTGATACCTAACTGCATCTGGTAATATCAACTATAGCTTGCCTTGTCTCAGTAATGTCATCAGCTCCAAACTCCTGGAGAGTATGTGTGAATTGAGGGTACAATATGTTCCACATTCCTTTCATTTTTAACTGCACCATTTAATCCCAAGACACAACAATATTTTTGATGGTATCATCTATATTATAATTCCTGCAGAACCCCCTTAAGCTCATCACCTTATGTTTGGTAGCCTTGATTAATGCAAGAAGATCTGCCATAAATAATAGAACTAAAAGGAGGCTGTGGCTCCCTGATCTATTGGTGGAAGTAACAATGTAGTTTTGGGGAATAAAAATATGAACCTTAACTTAGGGCAAAGGTAATCCAAAGTGCTTTTTTTCCCCAAAATTAAGCCAGCCTCATCTACATTAAATATTTAGTCTGACAAATAACCTCCTTTCTCAATATATATATATATTTTTTTCAACATTTCAGGAAAATCACTCATAGCACTTAACACTCATACTTGCTATTTCATCTTGCATTTTAATATTATGTAAATTTGCCCCACTTTAAACAATTGAACCAGCCCCTACTCACAACAAATTCTTCATCACAATCACCTACACTTGCTGCACATGCAGCTTTTAAATAATTGAAGACTCTTTTAGTAAGGCTAATAGACATATTGATCATCTAGCCAAATTATCTGTAGTGTTTCCATTTCAATAATTAAACCACTGCATTGCTTAGTAATTATATGTTCATGGGCAGAGCTTTTCACATACTCTGAGGAGCCCGTAGGCATGTTCAAGCCATCAACCTTCTCATTAGTAGTAGAGTGTTTAAATATTTGTACCACCAAGGAACTCCTACAATATGACTATTTCTGAAAATAATTTTTAGTGTAGTAGATTTTTTTTTTTAAAAGTTTTTAAAACAGTATTATGTTAATAGGAATTCATTTATTATTTTGACACCTTATTAAGGTTTTAATATGATGGTGACTGTTAACATGAATTTATTTATACACTTGTCTTTATGCTGATACTCAAGGACTTTGTAATGAAGGAGTTAGAGAAGTTCATGTAGAAATTTAAAAGTACATTTAAAAAATGTAAATTGTTGATGATATTTTACTCTAAAACTTAAGTTATTTTAGTTATTTAAACATACATTATCGTTGTTGCTCCTTATGCTTCTCAACCACACTTTCTGGTAACCCTATGCTGTGCATTTATAACAAATACAGAATTGAGAGACCTCCCTTCTCCTAGGTAATAGGGGAAGTATTAAACAAAGGAGGCAACTTTGAAAGAGTGTTGAGAGAACCTTTGTGTACATCTAAAAAAAAAACTACTGTTGCTTGCATTGGAGTAGACTGATCTATGAGAAGTGAGAATCAGAAAAATGAGCGAGGAGGGTGAAAGTGCATGTTTGGATGTGAAGATGCGTGGAAGAGATAGGAGATTTTTTTCCACTTCCTTCTACTGCATAAGGTGATTAATAGAGCTGCCTACTTGGTAGTTTGATGGAATCAGAATGGGTCAGAGAAAAACAATTGCTCAGGTGAAGATAGCAAGGGTCAGGAAAGCTATAATTGACAGTTTGTATGTATGTATAAATTTTTTTTCATAGCTTAGGATATGACTATTATGACACAACATCACAGACTTTCCACAAAATAATGAAGTCTCGGTGCCTACCCTCAGGGAGACAACTTTATGTTTAAAATGCAGTTTTCCATCAATATCTGTAACAATATATGTGATTGTGAAACTCAACTGACAGAGGTTATAGTACAGTACAGAACAGTAGGACACTGATACTGGTAGAGAAAACAATGTTTCCCAAGATGAAAATTAATATGGGAGAAGTATTTATTAAAATTTTCCACAAGCATGGTTATGCCTGGGTCAAAATACAAGTGCTGAGGATACGTGAATGCTTCTAAAATAGTTTTTTTTCTTTAGTAATAAAGAGGATGCTCATCAAAATATGAAAGCCAAAAGTCATTAGAACAGATACAAGGAATGCAAACTGTGTGTATATAAGTTGTATTTACATGCACATTGGTTAACACAATTAACTACATTGATTAAAATATATCCTACATATAACTGCAGTTTTACACATTTAATGAACTAATAATTTCCAAAATACAATATGAACAGAAAAAAATAACGATTCTTTGTGTCATATTTCCAATTTAACTATGATAGATATAAATTAAGGCAGAGATAGAGACAGATATGCCTTTTGACTTTTATGAGGTGTGACTATCAGGTACTATGAATGATTTTTAAAAACAAATGTTAGAATCAAATATGTTGAATACTGAGCATTTCTCACTCAGTGTCTTTGTTAGGCTCAATTATTACAATGGTGTTGTCAGTACTCCAGATTATATTATATATATATATATATATATATATATATATATGTATATATATATATATATATATATATCCCATTGGAAGGGAGAGTTTGAGAGTAGACTTAATTTTCAGAAGGATATAGGAAACACAGCAATCAAATCTAATAGGTAATGTGGATGACCAAGAGGCCAAAATGTGGGTTTTTTTTTTTTTCTTTTTTAACAGTGTGTAGTTATAAAGTACTATAAGATACTTTTTCTGACTAGCATGCAGTAAAGACAATTTTGAAAAGCTTTGGAAATATTTTAAGTAATTATAAATCACTGGAGTAAATGTACTAACTTTCAAGTTGTTAGTTCTCATTCAGATGCATATGTTGTGATATTGTTTAAAGGCAGGTGCATTATTTTCATGACTTCACACCCAAAACATAATCCTTTCTTCAAAAATCACCTAATGAAAGACATTGTTAACTTTTCTAATTCTAAAAATAACAAAGGTAAACTTAATACACAATTGAAATAAATTATCAGTGTATGGTAGTTTATTTGTAAACATTCTCATAATGCAATTATGCATGCAAATAGTATATAAAATAACCATTACAATGTAGTAAAATGCCATAAAATATATTAGTGCATTATGAGGAAGAGACTAAGCATTTTATTATATGATAAAACATAAATACCTGTAAAAGTGACTGAAAAAGGGAAAAAATTACTTAGTTGTTTTAGTACTTGCAAAATTCATTATTTTTTAATACTTGAAATCTACTAATGTTTTGAAAATTTAGAATAACACACCTAATTACTTAGCACTGCAACAGTACATTTCTGTAACTAAAAATGATGGTCCATCAATTTAGGTTTACCATCTCTTGTTAACTGAAATAGTCTAATAACTAAAGTTAGTTTATTCAATGAAAATCTGGAACAAATATGGAGAAATTTGAAGTTTATAAATTGTTTTCAAAGTATATACATATGAACAAGTTTTGTGAAGTTACATACCCAGAGTAGAGAGTGGATCAAAACTATCTGTCAGGTCCCTCTGGAGAGGCTATCTTTCACCAACAACAATATACAACCAAATAAACCCACTGCTATCAAGTCCATTCCACCTCTATCTTTCATAGCAGCTTCTAAATTTTACCCTGTGCTTGACGCTTTCAGATACGCATGTTTTGAAAACGTGTTTTTAGGTCTCATTAGGAAGTATCAGCTCTCCTGAAAGTTCTTCTGCAACTTTTCTTCTTCATTTACTTTTATTACATTTTTGTGATATTGAAACTCCAATGGACAGATTTCAGTTATAGCATGGGTCATCTTGCTTGCTTTCTCTCTCTTCTTCTTCTTCTTTTTTTAAATTCCAGTACTCAAAAATAAGGGAATCCTGATTTTTAAGTATACTTGATAATTGGAAATAAATATATCATGTATATCTTGATTCATACAAAATATATGTAACTAAAAGTCAAGGAGAATCTGAGGGATACAAACAATTAAAAGCCCAAGCACTGGCTGAAAGAAGGTTTGAATTCACTCAGGGGTACCTCAAAAGACAGAACTGGAGATCTGCTTCTGAAAGGTCATGCCTTTGAAAACCATGTACAGGAGTTCTACTTTGCACACATAGTGTTGCTGTGAGTAAGAACTAACTTAATGGCAACTAACAGCAGCATCAACAGTAAATCCATGGTATGTGAAAATCAAATAGGATTTTTAATACTCCAGAGTAACTTCCCATGTAAATGGATATTATTACAAACTTGGAAAAAATTGAACTGTGTTATACTTCTATCTAGTCATATATGAGATTTTTGTAAAGTTAAGATGCATACTTCCTTTGGGTCTCCTAAAAAATGTAGCCTATTTAATACTCACTAATCTAAATACTCCTGCATTTTATTGACTATGCAAAGGCATTCAACTACATGGATCGTAACAGATTATGGATAACATTTTGAAGAATAGGAATTCCAGAACATTTAATTGTGCTCATGAGGAACCTGTACATAGACCACAGAACAGTGGATACTGCATGGTTGAAAATCAGGAATGGTGTGAGTCAGAGTTCTATCCTTTCTCCATACATATTAAGTCTGTATGCTGAGCAAAAATCTTAGAAGCTGGACTATATGAAAAAGAACACAACATCAGGATTGAGATGCATTAACAACTTGTGATATGCAGATGACACAGCCTTATTTGCTGAAAGTGGACTTGAAGCACTTACTGATGAAGATAAAAGACTGCAATCTTTATGGATTATACCTCAACATAAAGAAAACAAAAAATCCTCACAACCAGACCAAGTGATATTATGAAAAATGGAGAAAAGTTTGAGTTGTTCAGCCTTTCATTTTACTTGGATACAGAATCCATCCTCATGCGAGCAGTAGGTAAGAAATCAAATGATCTATTGCATTGGGCAAATCTGTTGCAAAAGATCTCCTTAAGGGATAAAAAGCAAAGATGTCACCTTGAAGACTAGGGTGCATCTGACCCTAGTCTTTTCAGTAGTCTCATAAGCATGTGAAAGCTGGATGATGAATAAGGAAGACCAAAGAAGAATTGATACTTTAATTATGATGTTGATAAAGAATATTGAATATACCATAGATTACCAGAAGAATGAACAAATCTATCTTAAAAGAAGTACAGCTGGAAACTTAGAAATGATGTTGGCAAGACTTTGACTCAGTTCTTTTGGACATGTTATCGGGAGAGACAAGTCTGTGGAGAAGGATACTATGCTTGGTAGAGCAGAGAGTCAGCAGCAAAAGAGCAAGACCATCAAGGAAATTGTCTCTGTAACAGCAACAATGGGTTCAACCATAGCTATGATTATAAAGGAGTGTGACAAGTTTCATTCTGGTGAGTTGGAACTGACCTGATGGCTCCTAACAACAACAGTCTAAATTAACCCAAGACCTGTGTTCCAGGATGCATGTTTTCTGTCAGCTTCATCCAAATAAATGATATACTTTTGCCAACTTCATAAATATTTTCCTTGTACTAGAAATATGAACACATTTCTTTGTTCACAGAAGATTTAGGCACAAGAAAACAACATCCACCACAAATAATTAAGTGAAACTGCCTCAAAAATACCCATTCTAGAAGAATACAGAGTTCTTCAATGTAGAGTACATTATAGAAAGGGAAAAATAAAATATTAATCTATTACAAACACTTTCTGTAAGTTAATATTTTATTTTAAAAAGAAGAAGGAAAAAAGAGGTTATACCCATACGAAAGGAGCCCTGGTGGCAAAGTGGATAAAGTGTTCAACTGCTAACGAAAAGATGGATGGTTTGAACACCCCAGCAACTCAGTGGGAGAAAAGATATGACAGCCAGTTTCCCTAAAGATTTTCAGCCTTGGAAGCTGTATGGGGGTAGCTCTACTCTGTCTTATAGGGCAGTGGCATCACAAGGGGTTGGAGATGGATGGGAATGCATACTGAACCCTCTGACATGTCAGAGGAAATGACTTCAAAATTACCCCAAGGTCCACAGTAGCAGCAATGGTGATTAGGCAGGTATCACAGGTGCAGCACTGCCAAAGCAGTGGTTTCAGTAGGGTTGGTGGTAATTAAAGTGGTGTGTTAACTTGGCTTCACCATAATTTTGAGTAGCTTGGCATCTGGATGTAGTCATTCCCCATGAGGAGACTGAATGTGGTGTAATCACTTCCATGGTGGAATCTGCTATGTGCAGTTAGTCAGTTGAAGTCAGTGTTGTCTTTGGGTGTGGACTGCTTCCAGTATATAAGAACAGCATCCTGTATTTGGCTATTCATTATCTCCAGTTCCTGGGCTTGAACAAGTGGCCTTCTCTGTTGCCTGCTGATCTTGGGACTGTTCCGATTTACCTGCAAATCTTGGATTTGTCAGCCTCAGCAGCCAGCAGCTGCATGAGTCAGGAGAAGCCTCTATTGGGCTTGGAAGGCAGAGCTGAAATCGAAGGTCAAGGGGGCTCCACTATGCCCCTATAGCCAGCAATCTGAATTTAGACTTCTAGCATATTCTAAACTATAAGAGAATAAATTTCTGTTTGTTAAAGCCATCCACTTGTGATATTTTTGGTTATAGCAGTACTAGAGAACTAAGACACTCACTTAGTCCAGTAACTCATCACCCTCCCCAAGAACCTGCTAGTCAGTTATAGGTGAGTCAGTCACAACACCCACAGTTGAGTGGACACGAGGGTCTTTGCCTTGGCCATTGGGAGGGGGGAGGGTCTACGAGGAACCATGGTGACAGAGCTTGAAGGTGGGGCTTTGCTGGTTAGCCTTGCCCTCAAGAGTTGATATCAGGACTTACCACACTGGGTGACACCTATCCTAGTGATGCCATTATAGTGTCACTATGAGTTGAAATTCACTTGATGACAGCTTTTTTTTGTTTGTTTGTTTTTATTTTTTAGTGTCATAGGAAAGAAATCTACTTGGTGGTGCAATAGTTAATCATTCAACTGTTAACTAAAAGTTTGTGGTTCAAACCCACCAGTGACTCTGAAAGGGAAAAGACCTGGTGATCTGCTCCTTTAAAGATTACAAACTAGGAAACCCTATGGAGGCAGTTCTGTTCTGTCTTATAGGGTTTTTATGAGTTGAAATTAACTTGACAGCACACAAATGTCATATGAGTTTTGTTAATCAGCTTAACTTTTTTAAAAAACTGAAAACTTCTCTGATCTGACTTATCAATTTTCATTTTTGTAGACCTAAGTTTCTGAAATAGTTTTTCCAAATCACCCTGTCCTATGTATATCTCACAGTACAATTATATGAATAATGAGATAGAAACTAAGAAATATCTTTGTATCTTAAAGAAGAATTTTATGTGAACTTATGATTTAGGACTTCCCAAGTAACTTATAATGAGAGATCATGGAAATTTTCCTTCCAGTAAAAGCTTATTTTATTTTTAATCATTTTTATCACTATTATTAGATAGATTTGTTGCACATGTAGAATCAGAAAAGTACTATCAGATAACTAATAGTATACAGAATTAAATCAAAATGGTAAAAATGAAGATGCTCCTGTTGAATTCTAATGTCAATAATCAAAAAGAATTATTCAAATTCTGTGTTAAATAAATCCTGAATAAGATTTCACTTATACATAAGAAATACCATCCGACTTTATACTGTTAGAGTGTATTTTTCCCCAAGTGTAGAATACTGTATTTCAGTTTTTATTTCATGCAAGCATCAATCCATTAAGCTTACATATATATGAGTCATATAATCTGTGTTGATGGTAAGATCAATTACAATAAAAATTAGATATCGATTTTCTAGAATTAGTTTTTATTTTGCACATGAAATGATCGTGGTAGCTGTACCATGTCATAATTCCTGTTGGGACTTATCTTTAGGAGCTGGTAAAAATTGAAATTAAATCCAGTGGACTCTAAATGTGGGGTTTTCATACATTTTAGCTCTCTGTTGATTTTTTAAAAAATGACAGAAAGAAGAGCAAAGGGATAATGGAGATAGGAGCCCCCCAAACAAAACAAAACAAACACACTGCAGTCTAGTCAAATTCAACTCATAGCAACCCCTCCTTGGGTTTTCAAGGTGGTATCGTTACGGAAGTAGATTGCCCAACCTTCATTCTGAGGAGTGGCTGGTGGGTTTGAATAGCTAGCCTTCTGGTTAGCAGTCAAGTGCCTTAGGCATTACGCTACCAGATAGGACCCCATAACCACAAAATAACAACCTGTACTTTTTTTTGTTTTGTTTTGCTTCTTATGGATCTACTCTTTTGTCAATATTTTATGATTGTAAACTTTATTTTGCAGGAATGATGAACTTTTCTTTGTTTTGGGAGTGTCAGTTATCTCTGTTGTTGTTGTTGTTATGTGTCGTTGAGTCGGACCCGACTTATAGCGACCCCTCTTCGGGTTTCCAACGCAGTATCACTATGGAAGTAGATTGCCCCATCTTCCTTCCAAGGAGTGGGCGGTGGGTTTGAACTGCCAGTCTTCTGGTTAGCAGTCAAGTGCCTTAGGCAATATGCTACCAGAGCTCATCAGTTATCTCTAGTCCCAGTTTTATAGAACATCAGCATACTTCATAGCCAACTCATGGTTATTTCATAAATAAATTACTCAGTCTTCTGATTATCTATTTCCCCATTACTTCCCATCCTCTTTATTGTATCTTTTGTTATGGTAAATTAAAAATATTTTATTGGAAAATAGTTATGTTTCAGATTTACTGCACAATAAAAAAAATAACGATAATAATACATGATGTTGATTTTATTTTTTTCTGTGAGCCAGGCACTATTCTAAGCACTTAACTTGAATTTATGATTTTAATCCTCATAACAACTCTCTGAGCTAAAGATTTATATTCTTCCTATTTTACAGACTAATATGCCCATAAAAAGCACATTGAAAAAAATATCTCATGTGATCTTCAGACTACTTTGGGGTATAGGCTACAAACAAGGAAATTAAACTTCATTGAGACAAAAACTGTTTTGATAGCACCCACTACCAGTTACTCCTCAGAAGGAAGGTTGGGCAATCTACTTCTAGAGTGATGTTGTTGTTATGTGCCATCGATAAGGCTCCGACCCATAGCGACCCCTCCTTGGGTTTCCGAGGCAGTATCACTATGGAAGTAGATTGCCCAACCTTTCTTCCAAGGAGTGGCTGGTGGGTTTGAACGGCCAGCCTTCTGGTTAGCAGTCAAGTGCCTTAGGCACTATGCTACCTTGGAAACTTAAGGAGGGTTGACTGTGAGTCGGATCCAACTTGACGGCGGTGATAGTAGTGAGTACCAAAAATGCCACTTTTTCCCAACTATATTCTCAACACAATTGGTTCAGAGGAAAAGAAAATGTATATAGCATTTGGAATATTTTAGGAAGAAGCCCAAGGAAGTCAAAAGATCTTACAGATGTTAATGTCTCGATCAAATTCATAGATCAGATATAAGTACTAAACTCCTATCCCTCCAATTCCCTTAACCCAGTGAATTAACAATTAAATCATTGAAATCTGAGAGGATATATGAGAAGTCAACAAGTTAAAGTAAACTTCTTAAAGGAAATACTTAATGCTACAAAAGAGGACACAGTTCAGTGCACACAGAGGAAAAGGCTAAATTGAAATTGAGGGCTCTTTCCTCATTTTTTTGGTACCCCCAACCCCTTCCCAGCAAGGAAGTAGAATTCTAGGTGATGGGTGAATTGGTAGAAACATTGTTTTCCAAAGGTCACACAGGTTGGACTCTATTCTTCAATGATGTTTATCCTTACAGCAAATCCAGGAAAATACTCTCAAAGAAAGTGCTTTGTCATCTACCTGGAAGAAACTCTTGGGAATGAAAATTGGCACCCTGAAATATTTATATTTTCTATGTAAGGCTTTTTAATTTGACACTTGAAAAGAATGCCAACCTTCTGCCTTCTTCCCACCTATGCTACCTGAAATAATGCTTGTAAATTGCTGTTCCCCACTCAGATATACAGAGAATTCTGAATTCCTTCTTGCACAAAAGTTGTAATGGCTGGCAGACAAAACCTGGGCCAAGCTTCTCATGATAACCAACATTGTAATTTAAACATGAAAACCATCTTAAAAAAAAAAAAAAAAGTGGTGAAAAGCTAACCATATAAACAGAAATGTGAACAAATAAAACAAGTGGCCTGAGAAGTGTTCTTTTTGAAAGAGAAAAAAAGTTGAGGAAAAAAAGTCCTAATTTATACCCTCAAGTCGAATCCAGAAAATATTGCATCGAAAAGAAAAAGAAAAGTTCAATTGGACTTTATATAAGAAAAGCTATCACACAATAAAAATAAGTCCTTCTTTGGAGTATGGTAATGCTTTTTTTGTTGCTTATCCCCCTACATCTCTTTCTTCTCATTCCCCTCCTTGAAGCATGAGGCTTCAATACAATAATGTCGTAAAATTGTCAGGCATGCAAGTCAATACAAAAAAATACCAGATAGACTTCTTTCCCTGAACAGACAATAAAAACCTTATGGATCACAATGGGTCAGATCTGCCACCAATCAGAAATGGTGCAGAACCAAGTAGCATTTCCTTTTGTTGTACATAGGATCACCATTAGTTGGGTGCAACTCAAAAGCTGCTAACAACAGATGATCACTACATAAAATATAGAAAGTACAAATATCACAGTTATTTACACATTAGTGGAAGTTACATCAGAACTGCATTAATCAACTTATTCTTCAGTTCATCTGCTTAGTAAAATCCCTATTATTATAATAACCCAATTTTACCCCTTAAATGTTTTCTTTACCTACACCCAGACCCCTCCCACTTGCCCTCCCTGATTTTTCTTGAAGGTGAAATTAGATTGTTAGTTGCCATCAAGTGGATTCCACCTCATCATGACCCCACGTGTGCAGAGTAAAACTGCATTCCATAGGGTTTTTAAGGTTGTGACCTTTTGGAAGTTGATCACCAGGCACCCCTGAATGGTTTGAACCTCCGACCATTTATTTGTAGTCCAGCACTTAACCATTTACAACATTCAGGTAGTTAGTATTTTTTCTGATGCTTATAATACAATTCACTTGTGGGTTTTCACATTATAATGTCATGTAGGGTAGAGATCATAGCCTGGCAATTAATAGTGAATTGTTGTTCAGATATACTGAGAATATATACTGTATTTGATCAAACTCAAACTTTATTTTGACCAATTTATTTTGTTGTTAAAATACTGTAATGGTCTTCATTCTTCTCCTTATGTTATTGGTTTATTCCAAGTAATATCCTGAATTTTCTGGCTAACATTCTTCATAGTTCCTCCCTAGCAAACCTAATTGTTCTCCTCCAATAAAATATATTCACTTCCTGATTAATATGCCCAGATTGAGGAGATGATGTACAACAGAAAGGATGAAAATACTTCCCAAAGAATTGTAGCACTAAAAACAGACATAGATAATATGAGAATACACCTGAGAAACACTGATGATCCAACATAACCCAAAATCCACTAACATGGAGTCAATTTCAACCCATAGTGACCTTTTAGGACAGACTAGAAATGCCCCATAGGCCTTCCAAGGGTGTAAATCTTTAGAGAGGCAAATTGTCATAGCTTTCTCCCATGGAGCAGCTGGTGGGTTCAGACCACCAAACTTTTCATTAGCAGTCAAGCATTTTTAACCAGAGGATCAAACATGGAGGGCTTAATAGAAGTCTGACTGAATAAAGGGTAAGACACATTTTTTGAGCAGAAGGAAAATACAAGACAAATAAGATGATTTCCCAGAGCTTAAGAAAGACATGAGTCTCCACATTAAAAGAGTCATCTAATGTTGGTTAGGGTGAATGAAAAAGAAAGGTATAAAAATGGCATGTTGGAGGTATCTGATCTCCTCTAACTTCACAAAGGGGTAGGAGGATCAAGATCAATAGCCCAAAGCTGATTCCTATGAGGCAGAGGTCAGACATGCCTCCAGCCTTTAATCTTTTCACCAATTCTGACACAAACTGTTCTTCCCACAGCACTCTCTACTTCTCTGCTGGGTTTTATATTTTGTTACAATGTCCACACAGAACTCACAAACAATACTCACTATTATGGGGTTTATTAGGGAAGTAACAGGCTACATTTCAGGATCAGAAACTACTCAGGATACAGTTGTTTGATGAGGACAGCCTCTTCTCAGCAGTGTCTGCAAGCTATGCCTCTCTCTGGCCCTTGGCCTTTTGATCCTGCAGCCATGTGGCCCCTTTGCCTCTGCCTTACTCTGGCAAGTGTCACACAGCTCTTTTAGTTTTGCTCATAAGCGCCCCACACTCCACCAACAAATACTGTTTTCAGGCTCCATGGGACAGGATGCCTACTGCACTGTGTCCTGCTGGTCTGCTGTTTCTGCTTTCTGCTGTCTCTACTGGTTGTGCTGCTTCTGTTGCCTCTGCTGTAACCACATCTCTGCTGTTGCTCCTCATCTTGTCTCTCATACAACTCTCTGTCTCCTGGTTACCAGGAGGTTCCCAGCTCAGCGATTCCGGGTTCCAAGGATGTGCTCTGTTCCCACCTCTGCTTCGTGGCAGTAGCCAGGTCCCCCGTACTTTGGAATTGGCTCTCTTTTAAGCCAGTGGGATGCAAAAATTGACAAATCCTTTCATTAGGATTCTGTACATCATATTTGCATGGTCCCACCTACACAAGTGTGCCGTGCACTTTATGTACATTACCAGGAAATTATCCAATCTTCTTGGTGGGCCACAAGCACCTTATATTCTTAGTCCCACAAAGTAATTTGGTGACAACCACAAAGACTAGAAGGGCCATATTATGTAATTCACTGCATTCCAAAAACCTACCTATCTTCTACACTACATACTTGTGCTCATTTCTTAGTGCCTCCAAAAGGACAGAGTAAGAGAGATTACTTAATGATAATAAATTCTAATATTCTAATATTCCTGAGCTAAGGGCTCCAAACAAAATTACATGTGTATGTATATTTATTCTCCCACTGTTCACCTAGTATTCTTATGATAAGTCACAAAGACCATCTGGGTCAGTTTCTCTTCAAAATGAGCAAGTTATGTTGTTGTTATGTGCCGTCGAGTCAGACCCGACTCATAGCAACCCCTCCTTGGGTTTCCGAGGCAGTAGGCACTATGGAAGTAGATTGCCCAACCTTCTTTCTGAGTAGTGGCTGGTGGGTTTGAAGCACCAGCCTTCTGGTTAGCAGTCAAGTTCCTTAGCCACTATGCTATCAGAGCTCCTATTAGTAAATCATATATTACCAGGCTTCATGAATATGTTTGCCTCAGAATCAATAATTGGGGAAAAAAAAATCAACTGTGTATACTCTCTGGGGAGAAATGGACAATTGAAAACTTTCAGTGTTGAGAATACTGTACGCTGAGATTCATTGTCCAAGACCCAATTTACCTGCCACTTTCTTTGTGAATCTTCAAGTTCTGTCAGTTGAGATCCATTGTTTGTTTTTCCTGCCTCTCTAGTAATTTATTTTTTTTATATTAATTCATAGTATTAGAATAATTTTGATGAGTCTGCCTGCTATCCAGTAGTTACTGGGGATTCCCAACAGTGACTGCTCTTTGAGGGCAATGATGGGCCCTTATTCTTGATTATATCCTTGGAAATTACCAAAATGCCTTGAGTCCAATCTGCAAAATGATGTGGATTATTTCTATGTGGTGGACATTCTGATACATTGGTACCATATTCTTACTGTTGTGTGCTGTATTGAACTCACTTAGACTTTGTAAATGGTATTAGTGTTTGCTTGAATCAGTCATTCACATATGGTTGAATTATACACATTGTATTTAAAAATGACACTGCATAATTACCTTAGGTATGATCCCATCCCCAAACACTATACTATAAACAAAGACTATCCATCATAGTCAGATGGAAAACTTGTGTGAATGATCAAAGTTAACATCATGAACTTTACAGGACCTTACACCACAATGTATTTGTTTTCCCACTTAATTTTGAGTCATCATTACTGAATTAGCTGAATTTTCATGAATTTATTTATGTCATTTTGAACACATTTATGCATTTGGAAATATCATGTCCTAAAGAAAGGTCTGATGCAATGGTGGCAGTAATGAATTTTTATCATTTCTTTTCTTTAAGATAACCTGGTTCTAATCATCAATGTCCTGAGAATCACTCTGGTTATGACATTTCCTTCTAGGTATTGTGGATGGAATGTGTTTTTTTTTTTTTCACAAAAATTCCAAAAAGTGTGAAACCATTGACATTTAAAGAGTGATTTTTTTTTTTTTACTTCTAATCATATTAATCATTTAATAGTTTTTCCTTAAATTAACAAAAAATAATAATGTGTTATTCTTAATACCTGCCTCACATTTATCACTCCTTCCAATGAACTATCCTTTATAAACACAACTTTACATGGAACAGTATTTATTTTTCAGTTACTGCAAAGTAATAATATTTTCCATATTAACATTATTTTCCCAAAAACTTATGTTCAGACATATAATTTATATTACCAAGAAATACAGATTAGTATACAGTTTTATTTTCTTTATAATTGTTTAGTAGTTCCCAAATAAATTGCTGAAAGATAGAATGTCTGAACTATTCAAACATTGTACTTATTTTAAGGAGGAAATTAACACTTTGGTTCTTTATTTACCATGGAAAGAGATAATGACTGTTCTTTAGGAAGAGTAAAATCTAACCAAACATTGTAGGCTAAATATAGCATACAAAACCTTGTGCCATTTGTGAAAATGCTATCAGGGAGAAAACCCAATGACTGAGTTCTGTGCTATATTTTTTAGGTACACAGATTTAATTTAGAGATTATGGTTGGAAAATAAAATTTACTGTATGAGTGTTATTGGCTGATAAGGAATTGATTTTGTGACCTTGGTGCACATTAATTGAAATATCTGGCAATGTGTCTTGACTACACTAAAAGAAACATACATATTTGGAACCATATTATTTCTTCACCTTGAACTCGCAAGTTAATCATGTTGCTGCCAATAGGAGGAAGGAAACTACTTTTTGCTTCAGTGAGGGCTAAAAAAAACTTCCTCTATTGTATTACAAGTTGGTTTTGTGTAATTACCAGTATATTTAGTCAGTTGTTCACTATATTCAAAATGGAATCAGAGTATTTGAGTGGTACTTAGTAGTTAAAATGTTACATTTATAATATCATAAATAGGAAAATGAGTGTTCATGAGCACATTGGAACATAAATAAAGGTTTTCATTATTTGAATTATTCACTAAATTTTAGAATCTGATTTTTAAGAATTTAAAATAGAATGAAGGTACTAAGCTGTCACTTTTCTCCAATATGTCTGTTAGTTTATTTAACAGTGACTGACTTAGGGTGTGATTATTGGGGGGGGGGTGCATTTAAAAGAAATTTAAAACAAATTGTGAAATCTGAAAAAATCTACCCAAAGAACCTTCAATTATATACTTTCTATAAGTTCATGTTTGGACTTGACTAACAAGACAAATGCATTTTCTACTTTATTTCTTACTTGTGGACATAAAATTAGAGCAAAAATTATAGTTATTTTTTTGAATGAAAGGAGCTCTGGTGATGCTGTGGTTGAAGTATTAGGCTACAAACCAAAAGGTCAGTGGTTTGATCCACAAGAGAAAGATATGGCATCTGCTTCTGTAAAGATTTAAAGTCTTGGACGCCCTGCGGTGCAGTTCTGCTCTATCTTATAGGGTTGCTATGAGTTGGAATTGACTCAATGGCAGTGGGTTTGGTTTGGCTTGGTTTTATTGAATTGAATGACTTCATACTGTTGACTATATGCTATACAAGAATACAGCTTATGACCTGGAGAATTTAATATTAACAAATGTAATTGGCTTGTTTAATATTTAAAACTAGACTTAGAAAGAAAAGTACTTTCTGCTGTGCATTTTTGGTAGTTAAAGTTGACATGTACAGGCAACTAAATCAGTTTTGATGAGATTGAAAAGAAGCTGAGGTTATTTCAGCACTTCACAGATTTGCATTTGCAGAGGTTTTTTTTTTTTTTTTTTTTCTCTATTTTGAATAAAGAGAGTTGTATGTTCTTTGTGTCAGGAAGGTTCTTATGCCAGGTTTCCCTGTGCCATATGGAAGATGAGTTCTGAAGATTAATTCCGGACCTTTAAAAACACAGAAATCTATTGAGAATACTAAAAAAAAGTACGACAAATCTCTGTTGTATATGGAATGCAATAAGACAAGCAGATGCTTGATTATAGTGTTACGTTTGTTCAACTAATGTTATGTTCATTGCAGCAGTTTCATAATGGAATCCCATGTGGAGAAGAATGGTCTTTTAAATATGTTTTGGTCTTTGAATTTCAGTTTATTAGTAGGAAAATATGTCAAAACATTTTCAGTAGCAGCATTAATTGTTGTTTTATAGTCAATAATCTCTGTATCCTTATCCTTTCAAAAGAATCTGTTGATTGCTGAAAGAATAAATAAGTATAGCGTTAATCTGAAATTAAGCAAGACTTCAGGTGATAGCTTATAGGAAAATTGCATTATTATTCTGAGAAAATTAAGACTTACCTGTGATTGGTGGTTCAATTTTAATAGAAGATTCCAGTGATTTATCAACTGCAATTCACTTTCCTAATAATGACAACACTTGTGTATGAATTCCTTTATTAATGGAATAGAAGTTATCCTTATATTACTACATAAAATTGAAAGGAAACCTGACATACTTAGAAAGCAGGATTCAAAATGAAATTCTGAAATATGATTGTTGTTGTTAGGGCTGTCAAGTTGGTCCCTACTCATAGCGACCCTATGTCCAACAGTATGAAAGTACTGTCCAGTTCTGTGCCATCTTCACAATCACTATGTTTGAGCCCGTTTTTGCAGCCACTGTGTCAATTCATCCTGTTAAGGGTCTTCTTCTTTTTCACTGACCCTCCACTTTACCAAGCTTGATGTCCTTCCACAGGGCTTGATCCCCACTGGTAACACATCAAAAACACTAGAGAGGTTTCACAGTCCTCTCTTCTAAGGAGCATTCTGTCAGTATTTATTATGTTAAATATCCAAAACTAAAATATCAAGTACATGTAATAAATATAATAGAGAAAAAGAATAGCTATTATTTATTTCATAGTACATTTCAGAAAGTGAAGTATTTTGATGAAAATCAAATAATTTTTACATCAGAAACAAAATATTGACCATTTCAATCAAGATTGACCAAAACTTAATGAAAGTATCCCTATATTTAGTAGAAAGTAGAATTGCAGCTTATTATGGGAGACACTCACTCATATGTCAGTTGGTCATACTGTGGTGACTTGCATATTACTGTGAGGCTTCAAGCTATATCACTGGTATTTCAAGTACCATCAGGGTCACTGGTGGTGGACAGGTTTCAGTGAGGCTTCCACACTAAGAAAGACTGAAAAGAAAGAAGGAGCCATCTACTTCTGAAAAATTTGGTCACTGTAAACCTTATGAATAGCAGTGAAACATTGCCTGATAGTGCTGGAGGATGAGTTCCTCAGGTTGGAAAGCACTCAAAATGCAATTGAGGAAGAACTACGTTTTTAAAATAGATTTGACCTTAATGACATGGATGGAGTAAAGCTTTTAAGACCTTCATTTGCTGATGGGCATGACTCAAAATGGGAAGAAACAGTTGCAAACATTAATAATAGGAATGTAGAGTATACAAAGTATGAATATAGGAAAATTGGAAGTTGTCACAAATGAAATGGAATGCATAAAGATCAATATCCTAGGCATTAGTGAGATGAAATGGACTGATCCTGGCCTTTATGAATCAGATAATCATATGATCTACCATGCTGGGAATGACAAATTGAATAGGAATGATGTCACATTCATCATCAAAAAGAGTATTTCGACTGAAGCGGGGCAAGATGGCGGATTAGGCAGAAGGATTGCACAGACCCTCTTCAACAAAGAAAAGGGAAACCAATTAACACAGA
>NW_006921751.1:2476214-2478060 GCF_000298275.1 Orycteropus afer afer
TTTTTTTTTTTTTTTTTTAGTTGGCATCTTGGAACCAATCCCCTGTGGACACTGTAGGATTACTGTAGTTGGCCAGTGAAGGAAACTCCCATGAGACTCTACTAGGTCTAAATATACTCCTTGCTTTTTTTCTTTATTTTTCTTCTCCAACATGTCATTTCAGAATTATCTTGAAATAACTTTTTGTAACTCTTCGTATGATTACATCTATTTTTCACAACTTTCACTTGATAATTTAGGAAAGCATTAAGTTATGACTTAGATTACTAGATGTTTAATTTTGTTAGTTTGAATTCTAATGCAGTTTGCAATTTCCATCCTAATTTGTCAATATTCCTGAAATAGAGAAACAAAAATGTAGTTCCTATTTTTTAAAAGTTTTAAAATAATATTTGTTAAATAAACATTGACTAAACTACAAAATCTATAATTAGTGCATATTAATTAATTAATTTATTTATTTACTTATTTTATAATGAGTGGTGTCTGTTACCTAGTGCTGCTCTGACAAGAAATGTACTTCAAATGGGATGGCTTAAACAAACAGGAGTTTATTCTCACAATTTGGAGGCTTTAAGTCCAAGTTCAAAGGGCCAAGCTCTAGGAGCTATGTGAAAGCCCCTCAACCTTGGAGTCCAGCTCTGCCTCCTACTCCCAGCCCACTGGAGCTAGAGGCATTTCTTCACTCAGACAGCGTCTGGCTACTGAGGCTGAGAAGCCCCAAGGTTGACAAATCAAAAGGCACAGTCCTGATGTTACCAAACCATGCGGCAGACCATTAACTTAAGTCCATTGTAAGTCACAAGGTTGGCACAGCATAGCAGGCTGCTGGGCAATGACATGGCTACATGCAGGGTCCAAGCATGCCATAGGCTAGAGACCATACCCCAAGCCTTCTCCTTATATACAGGAAGCAGTCCACCTCCCAAAGGCAGCTACCCAGCTGCTTGTGGTGGATCCCACCATGGAGTTGATTACCAGTCTCCTCATGGGGATTAACTGCCACCAGCTGCCCAGCCACTCAAGCAGGCCCAGCCAAGTTGACACACAGACTGAACTACCACAAGCAGCAAAGTTGAGTCTCATCAGAAGCCCTTTTGGATAATTAACTATTCATTTAATTATGTATTCACTCACTTAGTAAGTACTTGTTCAGCACCAACTCTGTATTAGGCACTCAGATGAGGTTAAAGATAAAGCAAAGAACAAGCATGCCTCTGATGTATTCTAAAAGAATAAAGAAATATTAAAAGGACAATTATACAAATAACTACCTAATCATTTGAGTGGTCAGGGAGACTTCACTTTAAATTTAAAGTGGACCTGGGAATTAGCTCAATGAAGCATGTGCTTGAGGAAAGGAATGAGGGTTGGGGGTAATCATTATATATTTGTGGAAGCTCTAATGAATGGGAAAGAAATGAAAATTTTAGGAGCAGAGTGGAGGTGTTGCAATGTAGAGGGTGAAATGATGAATGTTAAGAGATGTATCTAAAAAGTTGGGCAATGGCCATATTATATAGGAATTTGATGTCATTGATAGAAAAGTTGGATTCTGTTTTCAGATATTTGCATGTTTTAAAGATCATGTTAGCTTCTGTAAAGGGATAAATTGGATATCAGCAAACAGTGGATGCAAGCTCAACAAGTAGGAACTGGGGGAGAAGAAGGAATATTGGCTTAGTCAAGATCTGTGGCCATAAAGATGTAGAGGAGACAAACAATAAACCTATATAAAATGTAGAGATCTATAGGCTTTGATGATCAATTGGATATTCCAAGTATGAGTATGCCTGGTATGCATGTGAGAGCTGGACAATGAATAAGGAAGACCGAAGAAGAGTTG
>NW_006921751.1:2479104-2491134 GCF_000298275.1 Orycteropus afer afer
ATGGGACAATCTACTTCCATAGTGATACTGCCTCGGAAACCCAAGGAGGGGTCGCTATGAGTCGGGTTCGACTCGACAGCACATAACAACAACAGCAGCACGATTGACATACCATTCATATACCTAAGTGTAGATAATAGTATATGAATCTAAAAAAATAGACACCTTGGATTGATTTTGACATCATAAGTAGAGGATATTGATAGTAACTGACCCATGATCAAATATGTCCAACTAAAAAGAGAACACATAGGGAAAAATTATAGAATAATGATAAAAATAACCCAAGGCCAAACATTAAAATCTCATACCTTTAATCAGTAGACAGAGAAAGGGAAATTAATGTAGGGGATTCTGACAAAAATCCCAAAGCAAAACAGTTGCCATTGAGTTGACTCTAACTTATGAAAATCCCACATGTGTACAGTAGAACTGTGCTCCATGAATTTTTCAAAGCTGTGTCTTTTTGAAAGCACATCACAAGGCTGTTCTTCTGAGACACATCTGTGCAGGTTTGAACAACTAAACTTTTCATTAGTAGATAAGTACTTAGCCATTTTTGCCACTTAAGGACTCCTAGAGGATATAGAAGGGTGGCCTTAATGATAAGGAGAGTTTACGCATAGTCATTAAAAGTAAGAGAATGGGTGCTTCAAGAAAGGGAGAGTTCACAGTTTCAAATACTACTGAGAGGCCAAATGAAAATCAAGAAATACTCAATAACTTTATTAGCATGGAGATTAATGGTGACATCAGAAGAACTTTTTTGGTACAGTTTTGATAACTGAATCCAATCTAGAATGGGCTGAGCAGTGCCTGAGAAGTAAAGAGATTAACAGCCAAGCATCACTGATCCTTTTAAGTATTTTGACTGTGAAGTAAAAGATAAAACAAAATGGAAACAGATTAAATATAAAGATTGATGGGACAAATTGAGAGAAAGAGTAGAAAACCAGATAGAAATGCAAGAAGCTGGGCTGTATGAAGAATGTGACATCAGAATTGGAGGATGGCTGATTAACAAGCTGTGATATGCAGATGACACAACCTTGCTTGCTAAAAGCAAAGCCTTGAAGCCTTATTGATGAAAATCAAGGACTGCAGCCTTCATTATGGATCACACCTCAACAAACGGAAAACAAAAATACTTACAACTGAACCAATAAGCAACATCATGATAAACTGGGCAATACGAAAGTTGTCAAAGATTTTATTTTACTTGGGTCCACAATCACTACCCATGAAAGCAGAAGCCAAGAAATGAACTGATGTATTGCAGTGGGCAAATCTGCTGCAAAGATTTCTTTAAAGTGTTAGAAAGCCAAGCTGTCACTTTGAAGACAGGTGTGCCTGACTTCAGTGCAGTAAATTACTTGGTATGACTTTTCTAGGTGTAGTCTTTGTAACTCCCACTGGAATACTGGGTGGGACCATGCAAATAAGATGTGTAGAACTTTACTATTGGGATTGGTTAGTTTTGTCACTCTGTCAGACTTATTAAAATGAGCCTTCCTATAGGCAGAGAGAGGATGTCAGTACCATCAAGAGAGAAGAGCTGAAGGTGAAGTGGAGTGCATCCTTGGACCTGAGATTCCTGCACTGGACCTCTTTGGAACAGATGCCGGGCAGAAAGACTTCCAGCAGAGAGATGCCCAGCAGATAAGTGCCCAGCAGAGAGACATGTGGCAGAGAAACAGCGGCAGCGGAATCAAGAGGCACGTGAAAGAGTAGCAGGCTTGCCTGGCACAAAGAGTGAGAAAGCTGAGTGACTTTGGGCAGGAGGCTTGCTGGCAGAGTGGAATGCATGTAGCTGTACCTATCAGCAGAGCAAAAAGAGCTTTGTAACACTTGCCCTAGGGGGCAGAAGCCAGGTCAAGAGGCCAAAGACCATAAAGGCATTCCTGAGGGTATAGTAGATGGGAGACTGTCCTGACTGAAGATTCATGTCCCGAGCGCATTCCTCAACCTGAATTATAGACTGTAACTTTCCTAAAAAACCCCTGTCTGTGAGTTCTGTAGGGCCATTGCAATTAATTGTCAAACTGTGACAGGGATGGTTGGTGTCAGAGTTAGTAAAAAGGTATTTGGTTGATAGACAAAACTAACCAATCCCAATATCAGAATTCTACACATCTTATTTGCATTATGTCTGGCCTTTTACAAATAAGCCTTAGGCTGTTGATGGTGATTCTGTCTTCCTCTTGTGAGGTCAGAAAAGGTCAGAAGATGCTGGCTTCATGTCCTTTTAGCACTGCCCCAATCCATAATAATTT
Organism: Orycteropus afer afer; assembly: GCF_000298275.1. Lineage (NCBI taxonomy): Eukaryota > Metazoa > Chordata > Mammalia > Tubulidentata > Orycteropodidae > Orycteropus > Orycteropus afer. The sequence continues at coordinate 2,481,378 of NW_006921751.1, forward strand.
CAATTGCCTCATATGTATATGAAAGTTGCACAATGAGTAAGGAAGACAAAAGAATCAATGCCTTTGAATTATGATGTTAGAGAAGAATAATAAATATACCATGGACAGTCAGAAGAAAGAGCAAATCTGCATTAGTAAAAATATACCCACAATGCTCTTTGGAAGCAAGGACAGTGAGACTTGTATAATTTATTTTGGACCTATTATCAGGAGGGACCAGTCCCTGGAGAAGGATATCATTCTTCATACAGTAGAGGGTCAGTGAAAAAAAGAGGAAGACCCTCAAGGACATGAATTGACATAGTGGCTGCAATAGTGGGCTGAAACATCGTCAATGTTGTGAGGATGGTGCAGGATCAGGCGGTATTTTTTTTTCTGTTGTTCATAGGTCACTGTGAATTGAAACCGATTTGTTGTCACCTAACTACAACAAGTCAAACAGTGTTTCTTTGCTATTCATAAGGTTTTCCCTGGGCAATTCTTTCATTTTGTAGTGTGTGGGGTCGCTATGAGTCAGAAATGACTCGACGGCACCTAACAACAACAACAACAACTACTACAACAATATTCTGTAACTAAATATGGTTCTTCTTTGGTCCTAATGTTAGGCAGTTACTTCAGTGCTAGCTCTACCTTTAAGGGGTTCAATCCTTGCTTCCTCTCCCAGAGAAACCATTATAAATCATCACCTCCAAAAGTCCTTTAAGGTTATATTTTCACACCCTGGTTATCTTTCTTTTAATTTTTGTCCATTTGGAGATTTTCTTTACTGTCTTGTATGCTCAGTTTCACCTTTTAGAGTAGTACATTTGTTTTATTTGTCCTATTTTATACATCATATCTAGATGTCTTGTTGGAGAAAAATATTGAGATTATCTATTTCTCATGATGTTGGGATAGAAATTCAAATCTCACTGGGAGTCATCTTATTATCATGAAGAAAGATTGCCTGGAAAAAAAAAAAAACCCATCAATACTATGGATGACAGAGCTGAGAGAAAAAATAACCTTGATTACATGGTTGTGCTGCTAAATTAATCAACCTTATAGCCACTTTATCAATGTACATTTTCTTATGAGAAAATTGTCATACAGTTTAAGTTACTTTGAAGTAGATTCTCTGTTATTTATAGTCAAAAGTACCTTACATGATCTATAATCAGCTTTTTGTTTTGATATTTCCACTGTCCCCACTAGTGCTTTGATTGTAAGACCCTGTTTGTCTGAATTGCAGACCTACCTTTCATGGGAGAACATTAAAGCAAGAGATATTGGGACATTAATAAAAAATGGCACCAATATTTAGGAATTGTGTTTTCAAATAGGGGAAATACACATGAGATTTTCGAGTTAGAAGGCTTTTGTGGGGGACAGGACTAAAGTAGAGTATTTCATAATGAATTTAAAATAGTATTTAACTAAAATATATAAAGGCAAAAATTGTTTAAAAGTCAAAGAAGCAAATTATGCTTTCATACTTTTTTTCAGAAGATGCTAAATGTTGAACTCTATAGATAAGTGAGATAGCTGAGGCAGATTGCCAAAAGGCTATGAAAATAGAAGTTAAAGGTGAAATTTAAAAATAAATTGCAATATACAGAAAACATAAGAGGAAAATTGTATAATGTTTCTTGATATACCAAGAACATTAAGGAATATAGAAGAATGTGAATTTATTATTTAACAATCTAAACAGCTGAATATGTATTTAATGTTGATTCACATAAGTTATTTAAACTCAAATTGAAACACTAAAAGTGATATTTTAATGGTTTTTAGCAGTGATGTTACAAAAAGTAAGGACATTGAACTTATAAAACAGACATTTATTGATTTCTGAAAAACTATGCTTGTAATCTTTCAGAGAGTTTTTTGAGAATTAAAATGATATAATGTTCATATGTTTAAAAAGAGTAAAAGAATTGTCATTACTACTGTTAATAATAACAATTAACATTTATTGAGCTGAGTGTACCATTTCATTTAATTTACCCCCTTAACCCTTACCAACTCTATGAGGTAGGTACTCTTATTATAGCTATATTATGGGTGAAAATAGTTATAACTTAACTCTTATACCTAAATCAGTAATGGAATAAACAGACACAGAAGAATTAGAAACACCATGAAGGGAATGGGTATAATAAAATGATGCCTTCATGTTAATCAATCTTCCCTGACTGTTTTATCCTTCCCTTGTGCCTGAAACATTTCGTATAAATTAATCCACATTACTTTCTGAGATCTTTTTTATTCTATCGTCTTTGATATTTGCATGAAAATCTGCCTACTTTTTAGCGAAATGTTTGTTTATTCAGGGGCCGAAGTAGCAATTAGAAGGTTATTGTAGTTTTCCCAGTAAAAGAGACTGGAGGTGTCAGAGATTAATATAATTTTGGAAAAATAGCTATTCAACCTGAGACAAAAGAAGTACTCAAGGCTCCAATAATAATGTGCACTGTATAAGAGTCTGGTGGTTGCCCACAAAGTGATTAACCTGCTATTCTCAGGTTTCAAGAGTAATTTTGCAAGAAGAAACTAGTTTAAACTGGAGCACTAGAAATTTAGGCTACATTTATGGAAATATTTTTAGGGTGAAAGGTGTGAAGTGCTGGAGTGAGTTACAAAGAGAAGTTGTCATATCTACTTTTCTGGAGGTTTTTACAAATAGTATAGTTTCTCATCTCTGTGGGATGATTTAAACATGAAAGATGAACCAGGTGACCTTTCTGGTTGATTTCCAGCCTTGTAATTCTGTAAAGAAGTAAAATATTTCTTCAGCACTACTCATAAATTCCATTAGGCTGCAGTTAGTACTCTCAGTGGTAAACTAGTTGCTAAGATTTCTTCTAAATTTTCTGACTGTACTGTATAAATAAATCTTTAACTCCTCAGTGGCTGTAAAATTTTCTGTTTTAGGAATAGTAAGTAAAACCTTTATAATTCTAGAGTTCAGGACTGTTTTTCAGGGAAAAGCTCAGATACAACCAATTTATAGGCTTCTTTCCTTTTTTTTTTTTTAATTGTGATTTGGGTGAAAATTTACAGAGCAAATTCACTTTCCATACAACAATTCATATACACTTTGTCTCATGACACTGACTACAATTTACCCAATGCAACAGCTCCCCTTCCACTTCCTCCTGATAATTACCTCTTCTCTCTGTCTATCCCTCCATTCACTCCTGCCCCTTGAGCTTTCTCCCTGTGCATAAACAGCCCTTCTTTCTCCCATGATTGATCTCTCCAAGTAATGTATCTACCTCAGGTAAATGTTCAACTCATGCCTGTCTTTTGCTTGGCTAGAAGCCATAGGTGTGGGTTCAATTCCAGACCTGAAGGGCAGCTAGGGGCCATAGTTTCAGGGATTCCACCAGGCTCTCTCAGACCAACAAAGCTAGCACCCACCCTTTGTTTTCCAAATGATTTTGAGTTTTGTTCCACATTGTTCTCCCTCTCTATCCAGGATCTCCTACACAGATCCCCCTCTGAGTGGTTGACAGTGGTAAACAGCTACCATCTACTTCTTCTGGTCTCATAGTTGTAGAGGCTGCAGATTATATGGTCTACCAGTTGTTAGGACTAATTGTTTCCATGAATCTTTGGTTTTCTTCATTCTTTTTTGCTCAGGACAAGGAGAGACCCATTGTTGCATCTAGATAGCTGCTTGCAAGCTTTAAAGATCCCAGTCACTAATTGCCAAAGCAGGAGGTGCAACAATGTTTTGTGTAGTATGTTATGCCAATTGAGCTTGATGTCCCCTGTGACTGTAGTCTCAAAAGCACAGGTTCAACTACTCAGTCCCTCTGGGTAGCTGCCTGTGACCAAGAAGTGACTATAACCTTGTCCCTTGTCAGCTCTACTATACACCTGGGAATTCTTACAGATCATACAAATACACTTATAGGACCATTGTCTGCCAACCCTATACATGGTCTTGGGGACACTCCCCACTTCATGTTGTTGTTATGTGCCATTGAGTCAAACCCGACTCATAGCGACCCCTCCTTGGGTTTCCGTGGCAGTATCATTAGGCTTGCCCAACCTTCCTTCTGAGGAGTGGCTGGTGGGTTTGAACCCCACTTCATAGACATACCTAAATGTTAAGCCTGTCCACCCATCTATCCACCCATATACCCATGTTTGTCTTCACTGACAATGCAGTTCTGTATGTGCAAAAGAATTCATCTTTGTTGTCTTTACCTCCCATGTACCTCCTATTGTCTTCCTCTTCCTCAATGCTACCATGTTGATCACTCACATTTGGTACATTGCCCTTCTTTTCACTCAAATCAATACTTATCTCTGTCTATCTAACAGTGTTCTCTCCCCTTCCCTCCCACCCCTGGTAACCAATGAAGAAAATTTCCTTCCATAGAGAAACCTTTCCTTGACCTTTATAATAATGGACTAATACAATATTTGTCTTTCTGTGATTGACTTATTTCACTCAGCATAATGTCCTCTAAGTTCATCCATGTTATGTGGTGTTTTGCAGATTTTGCATTATTCTTTAGGTTTGCATAGTATTCCATTGTGTGTCAATTTATAGGTTTCTATTGGACACAGAGTTCCATTGTAATCAGCAGTGTTCCTTTAATAAATACTTATTGTGTCAATTCTTAGCTGACAATGTATTAGACACCCCAAAGTGAATACTTGTGGTGTGTTTTGGTTACCTAATGCTGCTGTAACAGAAATATCAAAAATGGGATGGCTTTAACAAACACAACTTTATTCTCTTACAATTTTGGAGGCTTTAAGTCTGAGTTCAAAGTGCCAGAGTCTAGGGTCTGGGTGCAAGCTCCTCATATTTGGGTTTCAGCTCTGTCTTCTGCTCCCAGCCCACTGAAGCTGGAGGCTTTTCTTCACTCAGACAGCTGCTGGCTGCTGGAGCTGACAAGTCTATGGTTGACAAATGAAAAGACACAGTCCCAATGTTACCAAACAACATGGCAGGCCATTAATTCAAGTCTAGAAAAGTCCCAAGATTGGCAGGGCATGGCAGGCTGTTGAACAACCACTTGGCTACTTGTAGGGTTCAAGCATGCTAAAAGTCTAGAGACCAATCCCAAAGCTTCTCCTTATATACAAGAAGCAGAACACATCCCTAAAGCAGCTAGTCAGCTGCTTGTCACAGATTCCACCATGGAGTTCATTGCCAGTCTCATTATGAGAAATAACTACCTCCAGCTGCTCAGCCATTCAACCAGGCCCAGCCAGGTTGACAACAACCTTAACAACCACACAGTGCTTCTATGGTTTGTCCTCATACGTGTGGAGATTGATGGAAAATTTGAGTCACCTGACATACACATTTCTAGCTCAGGTTGAACAAGACCTTTCTATTTCAACTTTCAAACTGTAAAAAAGTGTCCTTTTTTTTGTTGGTTTTGTTTTGTGTTTCAACTTTTTTATTGGTGATGTTGCTATTTAAAATGAACCCCAAATGTAGTGCTGAAGTGTTGTGTAGTGCTCCTAAGTGCAAGAAGGGTATTATGTACCATATGGAAAATATATATGTGTTAGATAAGCTTTAGGAGCTCTGGTGGCATAGTGGGTAAGGCATTTGGTTGGTAACCAGAAAGTCTGATAAAGGCAAGCTTTGCATTATAACACTATAGGCTTAGATTTTAACATTAAGAAATCAATAATAGGATATATGAAGAAAGATAAGAAGGGAAAATTTGACAATCTATATATGAGGCTGATCCAGAAATTCCTAAAATAATATTTATAGTGAATGATGAAGCTGTGGAAAAATGGAAGGTGGCTAAATATATGGAGTCATGAAAGCTAACTAATAATAATAAAAAAAAAAAAAAATAGTGGACAGCATTATAAACCCACTGCTCCTGAGTCAATTCTGACTCACAGTGACCCTACAGGATAGAGTAGGACTGCCTAGTGTTTCCAACGTCATATATCTTTATGGAAGCAGACCACCTCATCTTTCTCCCATGAGCTGTTGCTGGGTTTGAACTGCTGATCTTTTGATTAGCAGCCACTTCGTTAAGCACTATGCCACCAGAGTTTCTTGGATAGCATTATACTGAGAGTGGAAAAAAAAATTATGATCATGTTATTCATGATCAAGAAAATGTTAAACCCTTCTCTGCTAGTGTTTTATTAATAAGAAATACTGTGTATGATTGATCTGTTAGAAATATATATTAAATAAAATATCTGATTTAAAGTTACATATGGATCTGTTTACAAAAATGATGTGACCAAATCTCAAAGGAACCTAACTCCAAATTTCTCTAGAGGTAATAACTCAATATTCACTAATTCTGTGTTTGCCATGATTTTGCAGAACATAACCCAAATCAAAATAAAAAACAAAAACAAATCTTTTGCCTTGGAATCAGTCCCAACTCATGGTGACCCTATGGGTTTATAGACTAGAACTGCTCCATAGGGTTTTCTTATCTGTAATCTTTATAAAAGCACATTGTTAGGTCTTCCTTCTGTGATGCTTGTGCATGGGTTCTAAATGCAAACCAGTAGGTTAGTAGTCGAGGTCAAACTGTTCGTACCACCCAGAGACCCTTTACAGAACACATTGTTGTTGTTAGTTTCTGTATAGTCACTTCTGACTCATGGCGACTCCATTTGTGCAGAGTAGAAATATGCTCTATATGGTTATCAAGACTATGACCTTTCAGAAGCAGATCATCAGACACAAAGCATCTCTGGGAAGGTTTGAACCACCAACCAGTCAATTAATACTCCAGCGCTTAACCATTTGCACCATCCAGGGACTCCTTATTGAATGTAACTACCCTAAACAATGAGAATCAAATGTGTCTGAAATATTGACTGAAGGTGTTGGGTGAAAAGAGAGATATTGCCAAGGGCTGGATCATGCAAGGACTTAAATATCAAGCTTTGGGTTTTAAGTTAATTTTGTTTTCAGAAGGCTTTTGCATAGTGAATGGATATGATGACACTGATGTTTTAGAGATACAGCTCTCATGATTTTGTGAACACAGTATGTTTTGGAGAGCTAATTTCACTATTTACAAATTACCATAAAAGCTTGGATTTACTTTCTTAAGAAGGCCAATGACAATTATGGATTATGGAGATGGCCACACGGGATCTAGAGAAGGCTTCAGTGTTTTCTTAGTTTAAATTAGGTGTATTTGGAGACATGTTTTTCATTCAGTTTGACCCATGCCAGATTTTTACAACTGCAGCTGCTAATGTTAAGTAATAAATACAGGTATTATGAAAAATATTACAAGTGGAACATCAACATTAATCAATCTATTTGTAGGTGATAGGATAGAGAAGAAAAAGAAAAGAATAAGATCTTTGACATTACATTAATTTGTGTTCTAGTCTTAATTGCAAGCTTTCCAGCTTTGTAAACTTTACAAAGTTAACCTCTTTTTCTCCAGTTTCTAAGTGGTAAAATAGAACTAATAAAGTCTTACCCACAGGGATTTTTTGTGAGGAGCAAATGAAACAATATGTATAAACCACTTAATATAGATTTCATCATCTGGAAAATATTCAAGAAATGTTATTTAACTCTTGTGCATATTTGTAAAATATTGTAATATTTTTTAAGGAATACTTGTCAAAGGGAAGAATATACATGTTGAAAAGTATGTTTAGGAAAGAAAGATAATAATAAAAACAGAAAATCTAACAACAATGACTGGAAAATTACATGGGAGAAATGAAGCACTGATTATTTCAGGTAATTTTCCTGAAATTGTAGGTTTTCATCTTCCATGTAATTCTGGGCAAAGATATAGCATTTCACTTTTACAGTGTCAGCCATACAGTGAGACACATACTTTTAAAACAAACAAACAAATAAAAACTGTTGGGTGGTAAGGGGTCTACTCTGATCTTTTGGAAAGGGTAAGAAAACCACAAGCTTCACAAACCTGGGACGTGACAATAGTTGCAGAGATTACATATTCATAAATAAGGTTACAATTAGTTACTTTTACACTGCAATGCTGATTATTTGATACATGAGTTAGGGTCCAAGAGCCAAGAGAAAATTTTATTTTGTTTGGATTCCAAATAATCTGATTCCCAAAAGTTTAACACATGGCCAAGGTATATGAGATAGAGCAGAGTATAGAATGAGTGAAGGAATTTCTATAGTTTCAAAATTTGGTGGTTGAAGGATAAATATTATCAGTTTGGAAATGCACACCTATTTGTTCATTTCTTCTCTATTTAATGAACTTGTTTCCTGGTCTACTGGCGTATTCTTTTATCGTATTTTGTATTACAAACCAATGATGAGGATGTTATCTGCCATTTTTATTGTTTTTAATTCTTCACAAATTAATTACAGGTAAAGGCTATACATATGTTATAAAATATACAAATGGTGTACAGTCAGGTTCTGGTAGTACAAGATGAAAAATAGCATTTATTCTCCAAACTCTTTACCAATACACAGACATATTGCACACACACATATCTGTGAACATGTATGTGTTTCTAGAGCTTCTATTCTATTCTACTAGTCCCTTTGTCTACCATTGTAATAGCACCTCATTGTATTAATTACTGTAGCTTTGTATTAGGTCTCTACTAATAGAGAAAAGCATCTCATCATGTTTTCTTCCCTTTAGGAGTGTCTTAGAAATATTTATCTTCTTTGCGTTTTTAAAATCAACTTTATTGAAATATAATTTACATATAGCATAATTCATCATTTTAAATGTATATTTTAATACGTTTTGATAAATTTATGCATCCATGTAACCTACACCACAATCAAGATATAAAACGTTTCAGTCACTCCTAAAAACTCCTATACAATCCATCTTAGACAATCTTATTCTCACCCCAACCAAAACTGAGACAACTGCTGATTAATTTTTGTCACTCTAGCCTAAATCTGTTTCATACACATGGAATCATAAAGTATGTACTTTTTCAAATTTGGTTTCTTTTATTCAGCATATGTTGTTGAGATCCACATGTGTTGCTGGATGTATCAGTAGCTTATTCTTTTTTTCTTTTTAAGTACTCACAATTTGATAATGAATTATCCATTTATCTAAGTCAGGGGTCATCAAAGTTTTTCTTTAAGAATCAGAAAAGAAATATTTTAGCCATTTCAGGTCAAAATCAAGGATATTGTGTATATACTTATGTAACCATTTAACATGTTATCATTTAAAAATGTAGAAACTATCCTTAGCCCATGGACCGCATAAAACAACAGAGCTGAAGCTAAAACTAAAACAAAAAAGTGACAGATGGACAGATGGCTCTCTGGATTTGGTCTGCTGGCTTTAGTTTGTTGATTCTGATGTAATTTATTGATATAATATTGCCCATAATATTTTCTCATAATCTTTTTAATGCCTTTGGAATTTATAGCAATGTCAACTTTTTCATTCATAATATTGATGGTTTATGTCTTTATTTTTTTTTCCTTGCTAGATATTTATAAATCAATTTTCTCAAAGAAGCAGCTTTTAGTTTATTTCATTGATCATCACTATTGTTTTTATGCAATTATTTTCTTGAATTCTTTCTCTGATATCTATTATTTTCTTTCTACTGCCTATTTTAGATTAAATGCGTTATTTAAAGAAAATTCTAGTTTCTTAAAATGAAAGCTGATGTTATTGATACAAAAATTTTCTTTTCATGTATATATAGTACTACATATATCCCCTCAGTCTTTATGAAATGGCTGTCATTTATTTTAGTTATATTATAAGTCACACACCACATTGTATTTGTTAGTTCAAATATTTAGTTATAA
>NW_006921751.1:2491465-2493130 GCF_000298275.1 Orycteropus afer afer
AACAAAACACTGGCTTGTCCTGTGCCAACATCACTATCTTTGCTATACCTGAGCCCGTAGTTGCAGCGACTGTGTCAATCCATCTAGTTGAGGGTCTTCCCCTCTTTCATTGACCCTTCACTCTGCCAAGCATGATCCTAATCCAGAGAATTATCCCTTCTGACTACATGACCTAAGTAGGTCAAACAAAATCTGGCCATTCTCACTTCCAAAGAGCATTCTGGGTGCATTACTTCTGGGACAGATTTGTTAGTTCTTCTAGCAGTCCATGGTAGTTTCAGTATTCTTCACCAACACCACAACTTAAAAGTATCAGCTCTTCGTTCTTCCTTGTTCATTGTCCAGCTCTCACATGCATATGAGGTTATTGAAAATTCCATGTCTTGGGTTAGGCATGTCTTCAAGGAGACATCTTTGCACTTCAGCACTTGAAAGAGGCCTTTTGCAGCAGATTTGCCCAGTGCAATATGTCTTCTGATATCGTGAGTGCTGCTTCCATTGGTGTTGATTGTAGAATTAAGTAATATGAAGTCTTTGACAACTTCAATCTTTTCTCCATTTATCATGATGTTGCTTATTGATCCAGTTGAAAGGACTTTTGTTTTCTGTATGTTGAGGTGTAATCTATATGGAAGGCTGTAGTTTTCAATAATCATCAATAAGTGCTTCAAGTCATCCTTACTTTCAGCAAGCAAAGTTGTGTGATCTTCAGATCACAGGCTGTTAATGAATCTTTTTCCAATCCTGATGCCATGTTCCTCTTCATGTAGTACAGTGTCTCAGATGATTTACTCAGCATACAGTTTGAGTAAGTATGATGAGCGCATACAACCCTGATGCACTCCCTTCCTGATTTTCAGCCATGCAGTATCCCCTTGTTCTGTTTGAATGACAACCTCCTGGTCTATGTACATGTTCCTCATGATTACAATTAAGTGTTCTGCAATTTCCATTCTTATCAATATTATCCATAATTTGTTATGATCCACACAATTGAATGCTTTTGAATAGTCAATAAAACACAAGTAAACATCTTTCTGATATCTTTGCTCAGCCAATATCTATCTGACATCAGCAATGATATCCCTTGTTCCTCTTCCTCTTCTGAATCTATTTGCATTTCTGGAGGTTCTCTGTCAATATACTGCTGCAACTGTTTGTGAATTATCTTCAATAAGATTTTACTTGGATATGATATTAATTTTATTTTTCAATAATTCCCACATTATTTGGGATCACATTTCTTTGAAATGGGTAGAAATATGGATCTCTTCCAGTCAGTTGGCCAGATAATTGTCTTCCAAATTTCTTGACACAAATGAGTGAGTGCCTCCAGCACAGCATCTGTTTGTTGAAACATCTCAATGTCCATTCCATTAATTCCTGGGGCCTTGTTTTTCACCATTTTCTTCAGTGCAGCTTTGACTTCTTCCTTTAATACCATTGGTTCTTGATTGTATGCCACCTCCTGAAATGGATGATCATCTATCAATTCTTTTTGGTACAATGACTCTATGTATTCATTCCTTCCATCTTCTTTTGATGTATACTACATCATTCAATATATTGTCCATGTTGTTGTTGTTGTTGTTATGTGCCGTCGAGTCGGCCCCAACTCATAGCGACCCCTCCTTGGGTTTCCGAGGCAGTATCACTACGGAAGTA
>NW_006921751.1:2493480-2494947 GCF_000298275.1 Orycteropus afer afer
TTCAGACATCTATTTTGGTCTTTTCTTCCTTTTCTGTCTTTTTAATGATCTTTTGCTTTCTTCATGGATGATGTTCTTGATGTCATCCCACAATTTCTCTGGTTTTTGGTCATTGATGTTCAATGCATCAAATCTATTCTTTAGAAGGTCTCTAAATTCAGGTGGGATATAATCAAGATCACATTTTGGCTCTCATGTATTTGTGTTAAGTGTCTTCACCTTCAATTTGAACTTGCATATGAGCAGTTGATGGTCTGTACAAAGTCAGCTCCTGTCCTTGTTTTAGCTGAAAATATTGAGCTTCTCCATCACCTTTTGTCATGGATATAGTCAATCTGATACCTGTGTACTCCGTCTGGCTATGTCTATGTATATAGCCATTATTTGTGTTGTTGAAGAAAGGTATTTGCAATGAATAAGTCATTAGTCTTGTAAAATTCTATCATGCAATCTCCAGCATTATTTCTATCACCAAGGTCATATTTTCCAGCTACTAGAGATTCTTCTTTGTTTCCAACTTTTGCATTCCAATCACCAGTGATAATCAACACATGTTTATTGCATGTTCTGTCAATTTCAGACTGCAGAAGTTGGTAAAAATCTTCAATTTCCTCATTTTTGGCTTTAGTGGTTGATGCAGAAATTTGAATAATAGTAGTATTAACTTCCTTGTAGGTGTGTGGGTATTATCTTATGTGTGACAGCATTGTATTTCAGGATAGATGTTGATACATTCTTTGTGATGATGAATGACACACCATTCCTCTTCAACTTGTCATTCCTGGCATAGTAGATCATATGAATGTCTGAGTCAAAATGGCAAAAACCAGTCCATTTCAGGTCACTAATACCTAGGATATCAATCTTTTTGTACTCCATTTCATTTTTTGACAACTTCCAGTTTTCCTAGATTCATACTTCATACATTCCATGTTCTGATTATTAATAAATGTTTGCAGCTGTTTCTTCTCACCTTGAGTGGTGCCACATCAGTAAATGGGGGGCTCAAAAGCTTTACTCTATCCACATCAAGATTGGCTCTACTCTGAGGAGGCAGCTCTTCTCCAGTCATATTTTAACTGGCTTCTGACCTAAGGGTCTCATTTTCCAGCACTATATCGGACAAGTTGTAGGACTATTCATAAAGTTTTCCAGTAATATATCAGACAATATTTCACTGATATTCATAAGGTTTTCACTGGACAATTTGAGAAGTGGATGGCCTCTTCCTTCTTCTGAGTCTTAGCAACCACCATAGTACGACAAGCTGAAAGACAAGTTCACTTCTCTTAGCAGTTTCAAACCACTCCACTCACTTCCTGGTCTCCCTCAGGCACTCCCAAACTTCCAGCCTCTCTCGTTTCCTTCCTTCTAGGCCCCCCTCAGGCTGCTCCAAACCCACCATACTGTCTTGTTTCCTTCCTGGCCTATGTGTGTGTGTGTATATATATGTATATGTATATATAT
>NW_006921751.1:2495072-2516910 GCF_000298275.1 Orycteropus afer afer
AGGCTGGTGGTTCAAACCCACCAGCCACTCCTCGGAAGGAAGGTTGGGCAATCTACTTCCATAGTGATACCACCTTGGAAACCCAAGGAGGGGTCGCTGTGAGTCAGGTCTGACTCGACGGCACATAACAACAACAACACATAGAAAGAGAGAGAGAGAGAGAGAGCTCTGGTGATGTAATGCCTAAGACATTTGACTCCTAACCAGAGGTTGGCAGTTCCAATCCACCAGCAACTCCTTAGCAGGAAGATTGGACAATCTATTTCCATATTGATATCACCTCAGAAAACCAAGGAGAGGTCGCTATGAGTCAAATCAACTTGACGGTAGTGAGTTTGTTTATTTCTTTTACACACACACACATATACACACATATATAAGGTATGCATAGGATACTGAAGGGAGCTATGAGGGTGGGTGTCTGTGAACAAGTGCATTCTCAAGCTAAAAAATGACACTTTATTTTCTTTTAAAGATTACTGTAAATATATTCACATTACTTAAATGATGAATTACAGGCTTAAATAGTTTTCTTATCCTCTATTTGTTCAGTAAAACAGTCAAAAGTCTTCCTGGAATTGATGAGGAGTATTGTATGAATATGTATGAAAAAAGCAATATAAAAATAGAAACATTGTAGTACTATGGATATTTTAGCACATTTTAGAAGTGGAGAAGCATAACAAACAGGTTAATTTACCATGTTGTTTTTGTTCTTGTTATGTGCCGTCGAGTTGGACCCAACTCATAGCGACCCCTCCTTGGGTTTCTGAGGCAGTATCACTATGGAAGTACTTTGCCCCATCTTCCTTCTGAGGAGTGGCTGGTGGGTTTGAACCGTCAGCCTTCTGGTTAGCAGTCAAGTGTCTTAGGCATTATGCTACCAATTTACCATAAAGATTATAATTGTCAAGTTTGTGGAACAAAAAAAAAGTGCTTTGTATTTTTAGGTTAGTGCTATGTAAATAGACTTACTTCTTTACTTGTTTTTATTGACATTCAGCTATTTTCCTACATGATAGGTCTTACATCATTTAGGAAATATTGATATATGTTCCATTTTATTCAAGGAGTATTTTCCATATCTTGCACTTGCTCATAATATCTTATATTTGAAACTTATTTGTAGTCATAAGAATATTCTTTAAAACTATAATTTTATCTTGTTGTTGTTGTTTGCCGTCGAGTATATCTAGAAAGTTTTAAAATAACATTTTTTTTTCATTAGAAGCAGAAAATCCACTCAGAAACCTTCAGTTTCTATCTGAAAATTTCTATCAATATCTTTCATATATGTGTGTGTGTGTGTGCATACATATATTTGTATACATGTGTATATGTATATATAGGTGTACATGTGTATACATATATACATAGTTCTAGATATCCTCTGCTATACTAAACAAAAATAAACTCACTTTAAAAAGCCAGTTAAATTATTCCATGGAATTATTTCCATTCAAGGCTTAAAGGTCACCTCAAGATAGTAGGTATTAGTTAAACCTTGAACTGAAACTATCCCATGAAATCATCTTTAAACTCAACAGTTGAGCTCAAGTAGTAAAGAATGTTCACCTTGAATATTGTGACCTTTTAAAGACTTGTCTGTAGAGGATCACATTAACAATAGGACTCTAGAACACAGAAAATTTAAGGGAGAAGAGATTCTAGGTTAATGGTGATAAAATGATAATGATACCGGTAGAGATAATAAGAATGGTGGCATATATATGTATATATGTATATATATATGCATATATGTATATATGTGTGTGTATATATGTGTGTGTGTGTGTGTATATATATATATATATATATATATATATATATATATATATAAATATATAATGTTGAATGGGTGTGTGTTTTTGCATATATTTTCACCAACAAACTTTTAAGACAAAAGTTTGGCAATAATAGACATCTTAGTTTAATAATAAAATCTGAACCAAAATTAGGAGCTATTTTTTAAAAATGAAAACTTTTTTGAATCTAGCTCTTTAGGGAAAAGAAAAAAAGACAATCTGGAAGGAAAACAAAAGTGGAAAAGGGAGGAAATTTATATTTAAGAGAAAATACAAGTACTAACAATCTGAAGAACCACCTACTACGTATCTGGCTGCCTGTAAAAACCTAGAAATATGTGCTCTGCACCTGAATTCAGTCTAGTGTTCAGAACTGAGGGGTTTGTATCTGGTTTGGAGAGGGATCCACCAGCAATCTTATTCTTTACCATGCTTCCCACATTTTTTGTGCTGAATGGGGCAGGCAGCAAGTACAGGTAGAAAATCACTGTCACATAAAACACATTTAGTGGGAACCATACACAGGTATATATTGGCCATGAAAGTATGTGAACAGTGTGAAAACTTGAGAAATTGATCAGAAAATGGAACTTTACATAGAATTTGGGAAAACATTGTAAAATCGAATAACTAACAATGTCTTCCACATCTTTCAAATAATAATCAATTTTACTTCCCAACCTGGTCTCCAATTCAACAAGCTCATATTAGTGTTCTGGTGGTGAATGCATACAGTTTTTCAATTATGAAGAATTGTTATAAGAGTGAAACTATTGTCTCTGATTGTTTTATATATGATTTTTGTGTTTTAGATTTTATTCTTTTGAACAGTTTTGTAATTCCAAATTGTCATACCTATGAAATATTAGAAAAAGTATTAATTAATAAAATTTATGTTAAGATCAATTCATATGAATCTTAGAATTGCATAATAATGTGCATGTTTATATTTACTGCCTTAATGAAAGTTTTCCTATAAATATGAGAGGTAGGTTTTCATATTGATATAAAATCCAGTCAGACTTTTTCATCACAATATAGATAAATACATGTTTTAAACAAACAAAGGTGAGGATTCCTTAGTGTAAGCAGAGGATTAAAATGATTGTTAACTTTTTTTTTCTACATCAATATCAAACATTACCATACTATATACTTCATGCCATTTGTGTAGCTTCTACAGTGTGCCAAGTATTATGTGAAGATATTGATTGTTTTTTCAACCTTGTAATAACCCTATAGTGGACATCATTTATTCCATTTTGCAGATGAGGACACTATTCAATCCAATATCTATAGCCAAAGTTGTTAATAAAATATGAAATTAAAACACATTAATATTTATATAGTTTTAAAGTATTCATGTCATGAAACAATAAAAATCTTGTTGAAATTTATTTCATTTAATTTGCTGTTAAGTAATATTCTTATTTAGAAATGTATATAAGTAAGAGAGGCACAGGACAGGGCAGTGTTTCATTCTGTATATGTATGAGTCAGAGATGACTCAATGGCACCTAACAATAACAACAACAACAGAAGAGGCAGATTCATAATATCCCCTGTACTTACTAACTCAGTGTGGCCAGGTCGCATGGTTGATACCATGTTTTTGTTTTGTTTTGTTTTTAGGTGGGCAAACATTGTGTTGTATTTTAGGCGAAGCTATTGCTTTCCTTATCAGAGGTTGGTGACAGTTGTTACATTGGCATGTACTATTTCCAATCATTTTTTCTTTTCCCTTGTTTTTTTATAATAGATTATTTAAAAGACAATTCTAGTTATACTTATTCTTGGTATATGGTTGTATTCCTTTCTACAAAACTGGTGTCTTTTGAGATAAGGAAATGCTCTTTTTTTTTTTCTTAATTTAATGCTTTATTTTGGGGTAACACCAGGAATATTGTAACAGCAGAAAGTGTAGCATATTATTCTATATTATTTATTTTTCTGTTATTCGTCAAGGTTTGCATGCTATGAAAAAGCAAGTACAAAGAGGTTAAAAAAAAAAAAAAAGAAAACCTCACTGCCATCGAGTAGTTTCTGACTCATAACTACTCCTCCTTGGGTTTCTGAGGCAGTAGCTTTATGGAAAGAGATTGCCTGGTCTTCCTTCTGAAGAGTGGGTGGTGGGTTTGAACTGTCAGCCTTCTGGTTAGCAGTCAAATGCTTTAGGCATTAGAGCTCCAAAAATCTATTTCTCTAAAGTAGTTAAAATGAAATAATCAGCTTATTTTTCACCTTAATTTTATTTTAAAAAGAAAGTATTTTGCAGATGATGGTTGTTTTGAATAATATTTAAAGAGTGACTGGTTTCAAAATTTAAAAAGAAGTATTTTTTAAAAATTTTTTTACTTATAAAATGAATCTCTCAAGATATGTATTTGCATTTTACTAAAATCTGGAGTAGATAATCATAAAAATTAAATGGATTTCTATGTTATGAGTTATGATAATTTCTAGAGACTAAACTACTAGTAATGATTGAGCTTTACACTTTATTCAAATTTATTTACTGTGTCTATTTCAGTTTCATTTATTGGATTCCTAGTGGCCTAATGGTTAAAGTAGTCAACTAGTAATCAAAAGTTTAATGGTTGAAACCAGCCACTCCATGGGAGAAAGATGTGGCAACCTGCTTCTGTGAAGATTTATAGCTTTGGAAACCCTCTGGAGAAATTGGACTCTGTCCCATAAGATCTCTATAAGGTGGAATCACTCAAGGGTAATGGGTTTTTGATCACATTTATTGCTGAAAACAATTCTACTGAAACTTAGGAAGGGGGAACAGTAAAACCTCTACTTTGCAGATAAGAAAACAGAGACACAAAATTGCACTAAAGACTTGCCTAGAATCAAAAACTTGCTTGTAAATAGAGCCAGGATTTATATCCCTTGATTTAATGTCACTGTACTTTTTAACACACCAATAAGCAGCAGAGTTCTGTTTTGATTAGACGTCTTTTCTCTTCCAAAATATCTGGTATGAATCATTTAGCCTGAACTCAGAAGTTCCCAATTTCGATAAATCTGCACAACAAAGTCATTAGGCGTATCTAACTGCTATCATGGCCATCTTTAAATGGACTTTTCAAAGAAACAACTTTGATGCCATAACAGAAAACATTACAGATGCAGAAAATACTGTTTTATTTGATGAGTTTAAGCAATATTTCAACTAATAAATTGGCTGTCATCCTTGCCCAGTATAGAGATAAGGAGGGATGAGGACATGGAGATACCCTTTTTGGTATGCCAATTTGCAATTTCCCCATGACAGAGTACAGTTTTACTATGATTGATGAGACTTTTTAGTGAGAAAGGATTTAAATGGTGGAATTATATTAGGTTTTGAAATGACATTGCTAGCATTAGCATTGGGGGAAGAAATAAGCATAAAGACATTTTAAGTAGGTGGTAGAAATTCAGCCTAATCCCAACTGCCTACAATGTCCTTGCTGTTTTCATTTACTTTTGCGTCACATGTGGCGTTGTAAACAACTTAATTCTAAGGTAATCATAGTGACCTTTTCTGCTTTGTACTTTGATCAGAAATAGTGTCTAAAATAAAAATGAGATACCTCTAACACTTCAGTGGCTTGTCATAAAAGGCTGTTATTAAACATAAAAAAAAAGCAGTAACTGCATACTCTGAGCAAGAAAAGCACTATGGTGATAAGGAAATATACAATTTACAGTAATATCAGGATCATTCTGATCTTGAACATTCATTTTCAAGTTGGACAGAGTTTTTGAGTCAGTCTCCTCTGCTCTTAAGTATTCATATCTCAAGTTATATAATCAATTTTTCCATCCTATATTGGGTCAGATCACTGGTCCAGAAAATAAGGCTTCATGTCTTTTTCTGGGGTCTGTTCTATTAGCTAAATCATTCTCACACAACTCGGCGTACCAAACCACTGGTATAAGGCTGCAAAACTGATGGAGGAAGACAATTTCTAACTGACCTTTAGGCAATTATTTTAAGGCTGGGAACCAGATATTTGATTACTTAGTATAATTTTTATTTAAATAGCTATAAATTACCTACACCTTTTTATGAAAAACTTTTTTTTTTATGAAAAGGAACAAATTTTAAATCAACGAACTCTACTAAGAATTGCAGAAATGTCCATATGTTGACTATATGCCTCATAAAACAATGTTTCTTTATGTGCTTTAATTATTTCTTGGGGCCTTGACTTTCTTATGTGTAAATTTATTTTCATCTGACTTTGCTAAAGAATCATTTAAAACAGTCATGCAACTGATGATTTGGGATCAGCCAGGCATAGATGATAAGAAAATAGTTTCATGATATGCTTTAGGATAAAGAGATATTTGTCTTAAAATGTAAACAACAGTCATTTAATCCTGCTAGTATGAAAATAAGAAATAAAAGACTCATTTTTTTCCATAGTCACAGAGTAGAAGCCAAATATACAAATCCAATTAGAGGCTTTTCTCTCCCTAAATCAACTTCAAAAGGGAAAGAAAGATCATCTCAACAGCACTTTGGATTAATGATGCTACTGACTAGGCAGCATCTGATTTCTGGGCTCAGAGATTGTGATCAATAGCAAAAGCAGATAAATATACAAAGGTGTGGAGTGTCTGGGTGGTGCTGGTAGTTAACGTGTTCAGATGCTATTGAAAGGTTGGAGGTTCAAGTCCACCCAGAGCCACCTTGGAAGAAAGATCTACTTCTCAAAAATTGGCTATTAGAGCACAGTTCTACACTGGCACACATGAGGTTGTTATGAATCAGAATAAACTTGATGGCCACTGGTATACAAAGGTGAAAAGAGGAGAAGGGCAAAGGGATTTTGGTGTTTAGGTTGCCTGTTGAACATCACAAGGGAGCTCTGGTGGTTAAAGCATCCAGCTGTTAACCAAAAGGTCAGCAATTCAAACCTACCAGCTGCTCTATAGAAAAAAGATGAGGCATCTATTTCCATAAAGTGTTGCAGCCTTAGAAACCATATGGGGCAGTTCTACTCTGTCCAACAGGGTCTCTATGAGTTGAGATCAACTCGATGGCAGTGTGTAGGATTTGGTTTGATATTGAGCATCACCATCTCTATGTTGCAGTTTGAAACATTAGTATGATTGATATTTCTAACTAGCCCCATAACTTTTACTTGGCAGTAAAAGGTGTTTGACATCATCTGATACAAGCAAGGGGGCTCAATATTATGGTTCTCTTGTTGAATAAGTTTTTATTGTGCAATTGCTGTGTGCCAGCTACATACTCAACTCTGAAAATATGAATATCTATAATTTATGACGTTTTTCAGTGGAAATCTCACAGTTTGAAAGAGGATGGATTTGAAAAGAATTTACCAACTCAAAATAATAAACTCTGAAAACAGAAATTTCATACTAAAAAATGAAATCAGTATTGTACCCACACTATAGATGACATGCCAAGTTTTCTTAAGAAAAACCATGTGTTCATGGCTATTCTTCTCAAGTAGATAGACACCATATTTTATATTAAAAAAAAATTTATTGGCTTAGATAGCATAGTGCCTAAGGCACTTGACTGCTAACCAGAAGGCTGGCGGTTCAAACCCACCAGCCACTCCTCGGAAGGAAGGTTGGGCAATCCTACTTCCATAGTGATACTGCCTCGGAAACCCAAGGAGGGGTCGCTATGCGTCGGGGCGGACTCGACGGCAAATAACAACAACAACAACAACAAATTTTATGTAGCCATGGATTTAAAGTATGTCATCCACACTATTGTAAGTTTCTTTTGTGCATAGTGAGATGTCGGTGAGCTTTTAAGGAATATATTATCAGAGAGATGAAAAGATGTTCAACTTAAATTTTTGCATTCCTTAAACAAAACAAAATAAAAACCCATGTCCTTCACTATACATAGTTTGAAAACATAGTTTAAAATGGCATTTCACTATAATTTTTGAAGAAACTTGATGATTTATGGAAAATAGCTGAGACAATATGGGAGAAGACAAGACATAGGGAAAATCAAAGATATCTTCAATGGGGGTTGTG
This sequence comes from Orycteropus afer afer, assembly GCF_000298275.1. Classification (NCBI taxonomy): domain Eukaryota; kingdom Metazoa; phylum Chordata; class Mammalia; order Tubulidentata; family Orycteropodidae; genus Orycteropus; species Orycteropus afer. Next base: position 2,502,899 of record NW_006921751.1, read on the forward strand.
GGAGGGCTGGTGAAATTATCATCTGGATAAAAAAGACATGAGGAGGCAAAAGGCTGCCATCTTTGATGAAGATAATTAGTTAAAACATTCCTTATTTAACATAGGAGTATGTTGGGAGAAGTACGTGGAAATATGTAGTAGTTATTGAATTAAAATGCACAGAGAAATCACGGGTGCAGTGAGCATGTGGGAGTCTCTTCAGGAGTACTAGATGAACACAAGAGTGAATGTGACCTTTAAGGAGGATAAAGGACTGCGAGTTGAGGCTAGCAGGGGAGCAATAAATGTTGAAATAATAACTTCAAATCCTTTGCTCACTCCCCAAGCTCTGCACCATGGTACAAAGCTATTTCACCAAGAAGGTATTTAAAAAAAAAAAAATTTGGTACAATGACTCCATGTGTTCACCTCATCACAAGGCTATAAAACTGTGCCTGCCAAAAAGGGCATACTTTCCCAACCATTGTAATGGTACCATATCAAGGACACGAGGGTTAGATATGCTTTTGTGAAGTCCAGTGAAAATCATTGTCTTTTATCTATCACACTGTGGAACTCACACTAAATAGACTTAAGTGACTTGAGCTGATTTATGATTTCCATACTGCAATTCATGACAGATTAAGAGGTCATATAATCAGAGCAGTGGATGACAGCCAGCATTTTACAGCATGTTGAAATACTGTAGAATTGAAAATATTTAAGGACAACACATGCTGGAAGGATTTTTTTTTTTTTTTTATGAAAAAATTGTTTCATTTATTTATAAATATATTCATATATGGGTTTATAAAATGTACTTTTTACTACAGATAGATAGCTGCTACTGAGTTGACTCCAACTCATGGTGACCTTGTGTACAGAAAAGTGAAACATTGCCTGGTCTTGAGTTATCCTCACAATTGCTGGCATTATTATGTCTATCCATCTTTTTAAGCATCATCCTCACCCTCGCTGGCCCTCTACACATCACCAAACACAATGCCCTCCTCTACTGGTTGATTCTTCTGGTGGTGTGTCCAAAGAAAGCAAGTTGGGCAGGTCTGTTGTGATCCATAAGATTTCAATTAGCTAATTTTCAGAAGTACTGTATTTTTCATAAATACTGTGCCTATGCAAATAACATCTGCATGCATATAATACCCATAATGCACGTAGGAGACTAACACAGGAGGTTATATGATTTGCAAAAAAAATGTAACACATACTCTTTTGCATAAAAATACAGTAGTAGATTTCCAGTCCTTTGTTTCTAACTTGTTTTTGTCTGGAAGCTCTGCTGAAACCTGCTCACTATGCTGGTATTTGAAATACTGGTAGTAGAGCTTCCAGCTTTACAGCAAAACACAAACCACACAGTATGTTAAACTCACAGGTGGGTGGTGGACTTTTACCATAGGTTACTGAAAAAAATATTGCAAAATGTTGCCTTAGTTAGCAAGTGTTCAAGTGGAAGGATTAAAACCGTATTCCAAATTTGTGTTTCCAAGTCTCATTCATAGCTGACCTTGCTTTCTACATTATCTGGAAGGGACACCGGATAATTATGTAAATCAATAAGGATTCAGGGCTATAATTATTGTTTTGAGAGAAAAATTTCATTTTTATTGTTAGGTTCAAGTGTATTCCAAAGGCCTATGCTTACTATAAGTCTAAAGTGAATATATATTATGGTATGTAGGTGATTATTTCAAACTTTGGAAATATTACTTATAATATACATGAAATCACAAACTGCCATGGATATAGATACAGATAATAAAAGTCTGAATATATTTTGCAAAATTTAACAGCTTTAGAGGCATAAAGCAGACTCTTAAAAAAAAAAAAGTTCAAGTTTTTATTTTAGTGAAATAGGTATATTTGAAGATATGCCTCCAAGTAAGCATCTTTATTAAAAGACGCTAGAAATATTTCAGTCAATAAACAATGAAGGATGGAATTCATTTTTTTTTTAATGTCAGGCATAATATGGATGAGAACTCTATCACAAACTATAACTACAAGCAAAGAATTCCAGAATTACTTTTTCAAAAGACAAAACCAGGCTAAACCAGTTACTACTGAGCTCATTTTGCGTCAGAGTAGAAGGGCTCCATATGGTCACATTTCAACTCGGGAAGAAATTAATGATTGATTGTCAATAAATGATGATGAAACAATGTGCTCATTTTTGAAGAAATAGTTAGACCCCTACCTCATGTTTTACATTGAAGGAAAGTGGTTATGATTTAACAATTTCACTGTACAAATTTTTTTTAAAAAGTACTAAATAAAATACTAAAAAGGCACATTATTTTCTTTCCCAAAAAGCCTTGAAATGACACTTGCTGCTTAAAATAGTCTAAAGAACACACTTCCACTAAAAACAAATAGAAAATAATAATAAAATCCCACTCAAATATTTTGTCTTGTGTAACTCTATTTACCTTGATAATTATAAAATTTAGCATTTTTTTGCAGCTTTAATAACTTAGACTATCATTGGAAACATGAGTTTATATCTATGTTTCATAATCATCTACACAAAGTGCAAAGTATCTGTTAAATATGGGGTTTAGTGTCTTCATCTTTTTAAAATCAATAATTTAGCATATGTGAGTATGTGGACGTGGAGGGGTGGTTTATGTGTATCTCATACTCATATTCCGGCTTTGCATTGGAAGAAATTCCCAGAGGGGAGAAGAATGATACAATTCCATTTCTTTCCTTTGGTACTTTTCCTTGTCTGAGATAGAAGATAGTATTGACATCAGTTCCAGCTTGAAAACAATAACTCTATTACTTTTCTTGACTGATTGTACCCATTCTAGTTCCATTGTAGTTCTCCTTTATTTCTTTTCCTTCTGCTGACCTTTCTCTCACCCTTACCTCCTTACCTGTATATCACCTTGGAATTCACAAAAATAAAAAATACACATCATAGAAAGTCCATAATTGAGGAGGCTAATAATGATGATTTCTCTAAATCCATTAGAGTTCTGGGTATGAGAAGAGAATTGCTAGTGCTACTTAAAACAAATGAGCCTGGCAGACAGGTTTGGTGAGAAATAGGGCAGAGGGGGGAAAGATTTTCTTTGTTGCTCCACCTTCGACATAGAGGTCCTGTTTCACATGAAAACACATGATGGTTATAGTCATTTTAGTGTTCAAATTTATGGAGCAATACTGACAATCATGTCCAGAGGGAAAATGTGTGCAAGAGTGATGCTGCTGTTAAAGTTGGAAGGATTTCAAGTTATAATCAATTAGAGCCCCACCAACAATATCTCAAGTGCTCGGAAAAGAGGAATATGTTCTCCTTTTTAATTATTTTCCTCATTCTGCAATCAATTGATTTAAAAATAACGCATAAACTAAATTCTTGTTCAGATCCTGAATGCCAATACCACCTAAAACATTCTGTTTTTTCATATGTAGAAAATAAATATAATCATATTGTTTGTTGCTGCAAATGTGTCCATATGTCTCTTGAATTAGATAGATGCCCACTATTCTTGCCTTGTTTAGAAGACTTCTGACAAAGCACAATTCATTCTACAGAAAAGGAATAACTTGGCCATTGGAACCAGACACTCGTAAATATATAACTCTGTCCACCAGATTTTCTCCCTAAGCTGATATGATTTAATCCACCTGAGTGATATTTTCCTCATAAGTAAAATAGAGGCTGCATCAATCACAACACTATTGCAATGGTTAAATAAAATAAAATGATGTATCTATCAGAATGCCTGAAAATGTGTTTTCTTTCTTCTTCTTTCAGATTACTGGGTGTAAATCATGCTGAGCTAGTTGTTTATATAAACCCAAGATAACTAAATGGTAATCAACCACAAACCACAAGAACAAGATCCCCAAAAATATACTGAGAGAAGATATTTCAGGCATTTGAACGCTATTTAATATTTTAAATGCCAAGTGGTTTTCTGATAAGCTAGGCTGAAACAATCAGTAAATTTCTCTGTGCATTTTAACTCAATAACTACTAGATATTTCCACTTAGCTTCTCCCAACATTCACCTATGTTAAATTTGTTGTTGTTGTTGTTGTTATGTGCCATCAAGTCGGACCCGACTCATAGCGACCCCTCCTTGGGTTTCCAAGGCAGTATCACTACAGAAATAGATTGCCCCATCTTCCTTCTGAGGAGTGGCTGGTGGGTTTCAACCACCAGCCTTCTGATTAGCAGTCAAGTGCCTTAGGCACTATGCTACCAGAGCTCCTTATGTTAAATTGTTGTTGTTGTTGTTGTTATGTGCCGTCAAGTCGGCCCCGACTCATAGCGACCCCTCCTTGGGTTTCCGAGGCAGTATCACTACGGAAGTAGGATTGCCCAACCTTCCTTCCGAGGAGTGGCTGGTGGGTTTGAACCGCCAGCCTTCTGGTTAGCAGTCAAGTGCTTTTAGCCACTATGCTACCAGAGCTCCCAAATGTTTAAATTAATTATCTTCTTCAAAGATGGAAGCCTTTTGCCTCCTCATGTTCTTTTTATCCAGGTCACAATTTCACAAGCCCTCCAACCACCCCCATTGAAGACATCTTTGATTTTCCCTCTGTCTTGTCTTCTCCCATCTTGGCTCAGCCATTTCCCGTAAATTATTAATGATAGGATAATATCCATACATCTACAAAGAAGAACAATTAATATCACTACTATTCAAATTTACACACCAACCACCAAAGCCAAGATAGGGAAATAGAAGATTTTTATCAACTTCTCCAGTTTGAAATTGACCAAACATGCAATCAAGATGAGTTAATTATCACTGATAACTGGAATGCAAAAGTTAAAAACAGAGAAGAATCACCAGTAGTTGGAAAATTTGGCCTTGGTGACAGAAATAGCACTGGAGATCACATGATAGAATTTTCTGAGACCAATGATTTATTCATTGTAAATACTTTTTTTTTCAGCAACACAAATGGCAGCTATGCATGTGGACTTCACCATATGGAATACACAGGAATCAGATTGACTGCATCTGTGGCAAGGGGGGATGGAAAAATCTCAATATATTTAGTCAAAACAAGGCCAGGAGCTGATTGTGGAACAGACCATCAACTGCTCATATGAAAGTTCAACTTGAAGTTGAAGACAATTAAAACAAGTCCACGAGAGCCAAAATAAGACCTTGAATATATACCTCCTGAAATTAGTGACCATCTAAAGAATAGATTTGATGTATTGAACACCAATGACCGAAAACCAGAAGAATTGTGAGACGACATCAAGAACATCATGCATGAAGAAAGAAAGAGGTCATTAAAAAAATGAAAAAGGAAGAAAAGACCAAAATGGATGTCACACAAGACTCTGAAACTTGCCCTTGAGCAGAGAGTAGCTAAAGCAAATGGAAGAAATGACAAGATAAAAGAGCTGAACAGAAGATTTCAAAGAGCAGCTCAAGAAGAAAAAGTCAATTATTATAATGACATGTGCAAAGACCTGGACTTAGAAAACCAAAGGGAAGAACACACTCGACATTTCTCAAGCTGAAAGAACTGAGGAAAAACTTTAAGCCTCGAGTTGCAACACTGAAAGATTCTATGGGCAAAATATTGAATGATGCAGGAAACATCAAGAGAAGATGGAAAGAGTACACAGAGTCACTGTACCAAAAAGAAATGTTCTATGTTCATCCATTTCAGGAGGTGGCATATGATCAAGTACTGAAGGAAGAAGTGTAAGCTGCACTGAAGGAATTGGCAAAGAACATGGATCCAGGAATTGACGGAATACCCATTGAGATGTTTCAACAAACAGATGTCCTGCTAGAGGCACTCACTGGGTTATGCCAAGAGATTTGGAAGACAACTACCTGGCCAATTGACTAGAAGAGATCCATATTTGTATCCATTCCAAAGAAAGATGATCCCACAGAATTTGGAAGTTGTTTTACAATATCAATAATATCATAAGCAAGTAAAATCTTACTGAAGATAATTCAAAAATGGTTGCAGCAGTATATTGACAGAGAACCTACAGAGATGCAAACTGCATTCAGAAGGGGACAGGGAACAAAGGTTATCATTGCTGTTGTCAGATGGATCATGGCTCAAAGCAAAGAATACCAGAAAGATGTTTACTTGTGTTTTATTGACTATGCAAAAACATTTGATTGTGTGGCTCATAACAAATTGTGGATAACATTGAGAAGAATGGGAATTCCAGAACACTTAATTGTAGTCATGAGGAACCTGTACATAGACCAGAAGGCAGTCATTCAAACAGACACTGCATGGTTTAAAATCAAGAAAGGAGAGTGTCAAGGATGTATCCTTTCACCATACTAATTCTATCTATTTGCTGAGCAAATAATCCGAGATGCTGGACTATATGAAGAAGAACATGGCATCAAGATTGGAGGAAGAATCATTAACAACCTGCGGTAGGGTGACGACACAGTTTTGTTCGCTGGAAGTGAGGGTGACTTGAAGAATTTACTGATAAAGAGTGAAGAATACAGTCTGTGTATGGACTACATCTTAATACAAATAAAAGAAAGATCCTCACAACTGGACCAATAAGCAGCATCATGATAAATGGAGAAAAGATTGAAGTTGTTAAAGATTTCACATTGCTTGGTTATGCAATTGATGCCAATAGAAGCAGCAGTGAGGACATCAGATGCCGTATAGCACTGGGCAAATCTATTGCAAAAGACCTCTTTAAAGTGCTGAAGAACAAAGATGTCTCCTTGAAGATTAAGGTGTGCCTGACACAAGCCATGATATTTTCAATTGCCTCATATGCATCTGAGAGCTGGACAATGAATAAGGAAGACCAAAGAAGAATTGATACTTTTGAGCTGTGGTGTTGGTGAAGAATACTGAAAGTACCATGGACTGCTAAAAGAACTAACTAATCTGTCCTGGAGGAAGTGCAGCTGGAATGCTCCTTGGACGCAAGAATGGCCAGACTTTGTCTCACCTACTTTGGTCATGTTATCAGAAGGGACCATTCCTTGGAGAAGGATGTCATGGCTGCTAAGGTGCTGGGTTGATGAAAGAGGGGAAAGCCCTCAATGAGATGGATTGATACAGTGGCTTCAGTGACGGGCTCAAATAAGCAGGGATCACAGAGCTGGCACAGGACCAGCTGGTGGTTTTTTGTGCTCTGCATAGTGTTACTATGAGTTGGAGACAACTCAATGGCACCTAACAACAACAGATTCTTAAATTTCCCGTTGTGATTAGTCTGTTTATGGGTACACAAGCCACATATTCATCTACTGACTCTCCTAGCTGAGTGTTGTGTGGGTACCTCAGTCTTTTCATGCTCAAAGTGAACTCACTATTTTAGCTCCAGAGGAAGTCCTCTCATTTTCTGCTTCCTTTCCTGTAAAGGCTCAATTAATTCTCCTAATTACTTCTTCCCTGTCTTCCCAACTCATATTCAATTATTTCCCAACATGTTATAATTTAAAATTATTTCATTATAAAAAATTCCAAACATGAAAAAGACAAAATAATAATATAAAGATTTGTATGTAGCCATCCCTAGATAATGCAATTCATGGATAATCTAATTTAATCCTATCCACTTTTCTTTTTCCTCCTAAATCACTGATACAACTAAATATTTCTGAACTGTATCTTACCTCCTTTTCTCCTTGACTCTGCTTTGATGATTTCTTCTTCACATTTTGTGTGTTCTATCAGGTCCCACCAGCCTTCTGGTTAGCAGTCATAAGTGTTTGGCACTACGCTACCAGAGCTCCCGAATCTGAGCTAGTTATACTTAAATATCATTGAATTGCAAAACCAGTTTTGAAATTCAAAATCACTTATATTTTTCTGCCACATAGAATCTGTTGATGGTCAACCTTTGCCTACTTGGTGTAGTCCCAAATTCTTAGATTTTGTTTTCATAGTTTAGGTCATGCCTACCTGCACAGATCCTTACCCTACAGACTTCACCCTCACACCCTCACAATACAATTCTCCTCTAAATTATGCTGTTACTTGTCGCCTGGCTTTGACTAACTCTTATCTTTTCTTGACTGGATTTCTGGGTCTCTCTCTCTTTTTTTTTTTTTGTCTAATAAAGTCTTGCTTATACTTCAAAGCCTGGCGTAAGCATCATTTTCTCTTCTAATCCTTCTCTATGATTACCCTTCACCCTTTATCGTGAAATAAACTGAGGTAGCTATTCCCTTCTCTGAGTTACCACAGTATCACTAAAAATCTCTTTTGCTTGTTACATACACTGTTATTATTGTTATTAGGTGCCATAGAGTCACTTCTGACTCATAGCGACCCTAAGTACAACAGAATGAAACAGTGCCTGGTTTTGTGCTCAGCCTCACATTCTAATAATTTGGGTATTTCTCCATCTTCTCCAGTAGACATTGATCCCTTTAGGTTATAGGCTACAGCCATTTGTTCTTGGATTGCTCAATTCACTGTGTTAGAAATGAGTCATCAGGAATTTTTGTTTTTGCTGAAATAATACCAAAAATTTTGGTAAAATTTAACAAGCATGCCCAATTTAATGTATTACAATTATTTTTCAAGAGACATTACAATATAAATGTGAATTTTATAACTCACAAAGAAATTAAGAGCAGAGTTACAGAGAGGGTAATGTAAGTGGTAAATTGACTTGAACAATAAAAATTAACATTGAGCGCAAAAGAAGTAGACAGTCACTTCCCCTGCATTATATCCATCCATCCAAAGCAACTTTCTCCTTGAAGATTAATTATTATAAAGTTGGACATTGGAAAGTTTCAGGCTATTTAAATAATTCATATTTATATATTACTTCACAAAGATAATTTCTTGCCTGTCTCCACTATCTTGAGGGAAGATAGGAGGTTACTTTCAGATAAGTGGTATTTTATAGAAAAAGATTTGAGTTGGACACTAGGGAATTCTTCCATATTGGATATCAAATCAGGAAATTGGGAGAAAGATAAAGAAATATTTTTTATATTTCCAACTTTTTTTTTTATTTGAAAGCCATGAAGTGCTCAAAAGGACTTAGTAGAAAGGGAAACAAAATTCAGTATCAGCCTTTGTTTTCTCTGCTTTTTACTGTGTTATCAAGCCTAGTAAAAAAGTGTTGTGAGTCAAAAAAACATATTGGTATGTTAATTTACTTTTAGAAATACAGGTAATAGAAAGTGGTTCATTTTCTTGGATTCAGTAGTCAATACCTCAGATGCAGTAAGTCCCCTTTTTCTGTATTTTTGCATATCATTTCTGCAGTCATAGCCCACCAGGGATACAACCCTCACCATTCCTCATATTACCAATAACTGGTCTGAGACCACAATTTCTTTTAAAGTTAATATAAACTTCTCCCAGTATGCTATGGAGACAGTCAAATTTAGAGATAAAAAATGAAAACTTTTATTTTAATAAAAACTCAATTATATGCTTCCATGTTAACTTGCCTTCAGAATGTGAACTCTGACAGCAGGGCATAGATCTTGACTTTTTGATTAATTTTTACTTATTTCCCAGTATAGAAATATTCACATTTGGGAACTTGGAAACTCCATGAATATTTGAGTAACTGAATGATTGAATCAAAGGCCATGTGAGTGAAATATTTTTCTTTAATTTGATTTAGGTACTTGTGTTCAGTTTCACAGCTAGTTTCAGGTAATTTTAATGAAATAGTCCAATTTCTATTGTTTGCATCCACAAACATAAGTGAAGATATATATGTATATATATGTATCCAAAACCAGAATTCACTGCCGTTGAGTTTACTCTGAATCATAGTGACCCCCATTGAGTTTCCAAGGCTGTAAATCTTTATGGATGTAGATTGCTCCATCTTTGTCCCACAGATCAGCTGGTAGTTTTGAACTATTGACTTTCTGGTTAACCACCTTACCCACTACATCACCAGAACTCCTTGTATATATGTATATATGTGTGTATATATATTTGCATATATACATATATGTGTTTGTATGTATGTATATATATGTGTGTGTGTACATGTGTGTATGTTGTTGTTAGGTGCAGTAGAAATGACTCTGACTCATACTTTGTACAGCAGAACAAAATTCTGCCTAGTCCTGCACCATCCTCACAATATTTGCCATGCTTGAGACCATAGTTGCAGCCAATGTGTCAATCCGTCTTGTTGAGGGTCTTCCCCTCTTCCGCTGACCCTCTACTTTACCAATTATGATATCTTTCTCAAGGGACTGATCCCTTCTGACAATATGACCAAAGTGAAATGTAGCCTGGGCATTCTCACTTCCAAGGAGCATTAAGCTGTACTTCTTCCAAATCAGATTTTTTCATTCTTCTGGCTGTCCATAGTATTTTCAGTCTTGCCAACACTGCAATTCAAATGCATCAATTCTTCTCTGGTTTCCCTTATTCTTCTAGGAAAGCTCAAAACTCTTTCCCATCTTCTTACCATTTTTTTCTGCTATTTACCCAAGAACAAATTAAATCACATGCTCAGAATTTTTCAATGGGACAAGACAGAGATTAGAGCTCAAACCTGCTAAGAGATACGAAGGTCTCTGACACTACAACAAGAAAAAAAGTCTTAGGTGAGAGGCCTGGACTAGCTTTGCTCTAGATGTTGGAGAAAATGATCTTGTTTCTTGTGGGCTGGCTGTTTTTTTCTCTTAAACATATCCTTCCAAGCAGCTGAAATGGAAATGCACCAAAGGGAGAGATGTCGGTATGTGCTCGGAAGGATAGACACACAGGGTGCTGCTGCCTGGTCTCCTTTGTCTCAGAGATAGGCCTGCCTCAGGCCCAGGAGTTGGTGTCTAACATAGAATCCACCTAGTTTCACCAGGAGACAGATCTGAATTTAGGGAAATCATTTTAGTAATGAAGACTTTGCATACGTCAAGCTTTGAACCTCAAGGGAGCCAGGCTTTAAATATTAAGGATGCTGTTACCAGAAATCTGCTGCAAAATAAATTAGATTATATCCACATTATGAAATGAGATAATATTGTATTGATGTTTGGGATCATTTTGAGTAGAACAGGATCATGCTTATGAAAAATGCTAATAAAGTGGTGTTATATAAAGCCTTGTACAAAAGTGGATATTCTGCATCCTAATTAGCTTCATAATGGAGGTATCTCAAAGGATGAGTGGTCATCTTTGTGTGATAACATTACAAATGATCTCTCTTTTCATTCTCTCTTTTCTACGTTACTTCAGAAAGTCAAAAGAAGCATCATTAAACTATAGGGATTTTAAAAACTGAATTATGGAAACTTAATTTTGATATTTTCCTCCAATTTATATTGCTGTATTCTAGTCATACTAATGGCATTTGGAGATCGAAAGTTATAAAATCTTTACAAATATTTCTATTATCACATATGTGTAAGGATGTGTAATTTAAACTGGTTTCCAAACTTTGGAAACTCACTTTTTCATAGAGAAAGGACTAAATCTCATTAATTTATATGAAAGGCTTTATATTACATTCTAAAGGCCAGTTAGCTCTTAAAGGATTTTAAGAAGGGGTGCAATGAGATACTATTTCTATTTAAATAGCAACAATAATATTTTTAAAAATTAGAATTGGAGAAATATAATTATTTTAATGTACGCTAAGCACCACCTCAAGTATTTTTTGCACATCAACTCTTTTAATCCTCTTAACCTTCTGAGGTAGGCATTATGTATTTCCCATTTTACAGTAATCTTCCTATCACAATGACTAGCACATAATAAACACTCAATAAATGATAGTTATTACTACTATGAACCCCTTTTATAATGTAGTATTTAAGAAAAATGAGATTGCTTTGACATTCAGACTGCCCTAGGCTTGAATCAAACTAAGCCACTTATTACCTGGGTGCCTTTGAACAAGTACTTTAACATTTTATGCTTCAGTTTTCTCCTTTGTAAAATGGGAATAATGTCTGCCTCATAGGGTTTATGTGAGGATTAAAATACATGTCAGATAATGAATATAGAAGTGCTTAGCATGGTGTCTGATTCACTGTGAGACTTTAATAAATGGCAATACTTATTTGTGTTCTAATACTCAGATAAGAAGCTCTGGTAGCATAGTGCCTAAGGCATTTGACTGCTAACCAGAAGACTGGTGGTACAAACCCACCAGCCACTCCTCGGAAGGAAGGTTGGGCAATCTACTTCCGTAGTGATATTGCCTCTGAAACCCAAGGAAGGGTCTCTGTGATTCGAATCTGACTCGATGGCAATGCATTTAATACACTCAGATAGCCTTGTCCATTATGTCTTAGGAGGGATTCTTCTGAAAGTTACAAGTTAAGAAACTACCCTGCAGGCAGAGGAGAGGTGAAAGGGAACCAACTACATTATCTCCTTTTTCTGTAGCACTTTTGATGTTTCCTGCATCATTCAATATTTTGCCCATCTCAAAATAAATAAATAAATAACTCACAGCCTTCAAGTGTATGCAGACTTATAGCAACCCCCCATTGGATTTCTGAGGCGATAAATCTTTACAGATGTAGATTGGCTATTCTTCCTTCTGCAGAGTGGCTGGTTGGTTTGAACTACAAGCCTTCTGGTTAGCAGTCAAATGCCTTAGGCACTACACCACCAGAGCTTCTTTATTTTGCCCACAGAATCTTTCAATATTGCAACTCAGGGCTTGGATTTTTTCTTCAATTCTTTCAGCATGAGAAGTGATAGTGTGTTCTTCCCTTTTGGTTTTCTAACTCCAGTCTCTGCACATTTCATTGTAATAATTGACTTTGTCTTCTCAAGCTGCTCTCTGAAATCTTCTGTTCAGCTCTTCTGTCACTTCTTCCATTTGATTTATCCATTCTCTATTCAACGGTAAGTTTCAGAGTCTCTTCTGACATCTATTTTGGTCTTTCCTTCTTTTTTTGTCTTTTTAATGACCTTTTCCTTTTTTCATGGTTGATGTTCTTTTTTCTTTTTAAATTTTTATTGTGCTTTAGGTGAAAGTTTACAGAGCAAATTCATTTTCCATACGGCAGTTCTCATACACTTTGTCTCATGACATTGACAGCAATTTGCCACAATGCAACATCTCCCTTCCCACTTCTTCCCCATAGTTTCCTCTTCCCTGTGTCCATCCCTCCCATGCACTCCTGCCCCCTGAGCTGTCTCCCTGTGCATACACAACCCTTCTATTCTCCCATGATTGGTCTCTCCAAGGAGTGCATCCACCTAATGTAAATGTTCAACTCATATACCTCTCTTTTGTTTGGCTGGAAGCTACAAGAGTGGATTCAAATGCAGACCTGAAGGACAGCTAGGGACCATAGTCTCAGTGGTTCCATCAGGCTCTATCAGACCAGCAAACCTGGTCTTCTTCTTCTTCTTCTTTTTTTTTTTAATTATTTTGAATTTTGTTCCACGTTGTTCACCTACTCTATCCAGGATCTCCTACATTGATCCCTCTCCAAGTGGTTGACAGTGGTAACTGGGTACCATCTAGTTTTTCTGGACTCATAGTCATATAGGCTGAGAATTGCATGGTGTACCAGTTTCTTGGACTATGTGTTTCCATATGCCTTTAGTTTTCTTCATTCTTCTGTGCTCTGGATGAGGAGAGACCCATCAATGCATCTAGATGGCCACTTACAAGCTATTAAAACCTCAGTCACTACTTACCAAAAGGATGTGGAACAATGTTTTTGTGTAGTATGTTATGCCAGTTGAGCTTAATGTCCCCTGCAACTATGGTCCTGAGCCCACAGGTCCAACTACTTGCTCCCTCTTTACAGCTGGCTATGGCCAGGAAGTGAGTACAAACTTGCCCCTTATCAGCTCTACTATGTACCTGGGAATTCTTACAGAATGTACAAATAAATTTATAGAAGCATTATCTGTCAACCCTATATAAGGTCTTGGGCACACAACCCCTGCATAAACATACCTAAACATTCAGCCTGTACACCAATCTATCCACCCATATACCCATTTTAGCCTTCACTGACAACACAGTACTGTATGTACAAAAGGGTTCATAATTGTTGTCTGTACCTCCCATGTACCTCTCTATGTCTTTCTCATCCTCAATGCTGCCATATTGGTCA
>NW_006921751.1:2524914-2526498 GCF_000298275.1 Orycteropus afer afer
TGGTCATGTTGTAAGAAGGGACCATTCCCTGGAGAAGGATGTCATGTTTGGTAGGGTGGAGGGTCGACGAAAGAGGGGGAGGCCTTCAACGAAATGGATTGATACGGTGGCTGCAATGATGAGCTCAAGTATAGCAGGGATTGTGGGGCTGGCACGGGATCGGGCAGTGTTCCGTTCTGCTGTGCATGGGGTCGCTGTGAGTCAGAAATGACTTGAGGGCACTTAACAACAACAACAAAAGTGCAACTACTTCTTTTTTTTTTCTCCTAGTTCAGCAGTAATTTTTGTTGTGCACTATGATAATCCTCAGATTTTGAAAAGAGAACCATAAATCTATTTTCTTTTATCAGTATATCACTTTCTAGGATATTTACTCTTGAAATTTTAGCTGGCCCTAAAATTGAATGTACATTCATTAAGAACTTCTAAACAGAAAATGAAAAGCTCTAAATCAGGGCAAGAAGTGACCCACACCAAATACTTTACCATTAGCACGTATTCAAATATGCTTCTACAAATAAGGTAATTTTGCTTTTCAAGCTTTAGGTAAAAATTAGCATCATGCATATTTTTCCTCCCTGGGAATCATAATAATACAGAAGTAAGGATGTTCAGCAATTTAGAAACCTAGTTCCAGATCAGCATTTCACACATGGAGGAAGTGACCCATTCAATGAAAAAGTGACCCAAGAACTCTTTCACTTTCACTGTGTGATTTACAGCAATGTTTACTGCTTGTAATAATGTTTGTTATTAGGTGCCATTGAGTCAGCCGCATTTAACAGTGACCCTATGTGGAATGGAACACTGCCTGGTCCTGCACCATCCTCACAATCCTTGCTATGCTTGAGCCCATTGTTGCAGTCATTGTGTCAATCTGTCTTCACTGACCTCTACTATCTGATCATTGCAGATCTTTTCCCTGACTTTTGAGTAATATTAACATTGAATAATGCCATTACAAAGTATTTCCTGAAATATTTTATGTTTTCTTTCTAGTTTGAGATAAACAACATCAGAAAGCTTGGTTATTGATTATAATTATAAAAATTGTGTAATGTGAAAGAGTAGGCTAAAATACTGTTGGATGGAATGATTGTAAATGGGAAAAATGAGCATCAATTCATTAATGAAAAAGTAGCAAATGAATTAGATTGTTTTGGGATGCTTGCATTTAGTGATATCAGGTAGTTAGTTGTTAAGTCTAATGATAGATTGGTAGAGAAAAATTTGAATCAGTATTAATATGGTATGACTATCCTTACTTGACTGAAATAACTGTGTAGTTACAAAATAGCTTTCATGATGTAAGGGAGAGAGTTCTTTTTCCTTTTACATCTCTGGAGGTTATCGAGACATAGTAATTTAAGGAAATACTTATTCTTGATCTGTTTTCTCCAAACCTACTTATTCACAGAGCTCCTATTGTTAAGGAAATCCATGTTGTGAATAGAATCACTGGTCTTGATATTCTCATTACAATATCAGGTACCTACTACAGCTTGCGAGCTCTGGTAGCATAGTGGCTAAGACACTTGCCTGCTAACCAGACGGCTGACAGTTCAAACCCACCAGCCACTCCTC
>NW_006921751.1:2526598-2537145 GCF_000298275.1 Orycteropus afer afer
GATTTTCAAATTTGTTGGAGTGCAGTTCTTGATAGTATCCTGATAGTATCCTTTTTATTTCAGTTGGTTCTGTTGTGATGTCACCCATTTTGTTTCTTATTTGTGTTATTTGTATTCTCTCCCTCTTTTCCTTTGTTAAATTTGCCAGTGGTTTGTCAGTTTCATGATCTTTTCAGAAAACCAACTTCTCATCTTGTTGATTTTTTTCTATATCCCTTCTATTTTCTGTTTCATTGACTTCTGCTCGAATCTTGATTATTTCCTTTCTTCTGGTGACTGTATGCTTTTCTTGCTGTTCTTTCTCTAATTGTTGGAGATGTTGGTTTAAAGTGGTGATTTTGGCTCTTTCTTCTTTTTTCATGTGTGCATTTATTGCTATAAATTGGCCTTTTCTTGACTTTTTACAATAACGGACTAATACCCTTTTTGTCCTTTTGTCATTGACTTATTTCAGTCAGTATAATGTCCTCCAAGGTAATACACATTGTGCAGTGTTTTGCTGATTTTACATTATTGTTTAGGATTGCATAGTATACCATTGTGTGTATGTACCATAGTTTGGTTATCCATTCTTCTGTTGATAGGCACCTAGGTTATTTTCACCTTGTGACTATTGTAAATAGTGCTGCAATGAACATGGGTGTGCACGTATCTGTTCTTGTCCTGGCTCTCACTTCTTTAGGAGATATACTTAGTAATGATATGACTGAGTCAAATGGTATTTCTAATTCCAACTTTTTAAGGAATTGCCACATTGTTTTCCACAATGCTTGAATAATTTGACAGTCCCACCAATAGTGTATAAGAGTCCCAATCTTTCTGCATTTTTGCCAGGATTTATTTTCTTTCCTGTTGAACTTTGCTAGTAGCTCTGGGACATGATGGTATCTCATTGTTGTTTTGATTTGCATCTCTGTAATGGCTACTGATCATTACTATTTCTTCATGTGATTGTTGGCCATCTGAGTATCCTCTTTGGTGAAGTGTCTATTCATGTCTTCTGCCCATTTTTAATTGGATTATTTGTCTTTTTGTTGTTGAAGTGTTGGAGTTTTCTATAAATTCTAGAGATAACTCCCTTGTCAGATATGTCATTGCCAAACATTTCCTAATCTGTAGATTCTCTTTTGACTCTTTTGGAGAAGTCTTTTGAAGTATATAAAATTTAGTTTTTAGAAGGCTCTATTCATCTAGTTTTTCTTCTGTTGTCTGTGCATTTTGGGTTATGTTTGATAGTCTATGTCATATATGAGGGCCCTTAAATTTGCCCCTTGTTTTTCCTTGAGGAGCTTTTTAGTTTTAGGTTTAACATTTAGTCTTTGATCCATCTGGAGTTAGTTTTTGTGTACGGTGTGAGGTACAGATCTTGTTTCATTTTTCTGCAAATAGATGTCCAGTTTTGTCAGCACCATGTGTTAAACAGACAATCCTTTCCTGTTTAATGGATTTCAGCCATTTGTCAGAGATCAGCTGACTATAGGTCAATGGATCTATTTCTGGGTTCTCAATTCTATTCCATTGGTCTATGTATCTGTCATTGAACCAATATCAGGCAATTTTGACTACTGCGGCTGTATAGTAGGTTTTAAGATCCAGGAGTGTGAGACCTCCTACTTTGTTCTTCTTCTTCAATAATGCTTTATTTATCTGAGGTCTCTTTTCTTTTCATATGAAGTTAGTGATTATTCCATATCCTTAAAGAATGTTGATGGGATCTGGATTGGGATTGCATTGAATGTACAGATTGCTTTGGGTAGAATAGACATTTTCACATTGTTCCATCTTCCAATCCATGAGCATGGTATGTTCTTCCATTTATGTAGATCTCTTATGATTTCTTGAAGTAGTGTTTCATAGTTTTGCTTGTACCGGTCTTTTGTGTCCCTGGCAAGATTTATTCCCAAGTATTTTAATTTTTTGGTAGCTACTGTAAATGGTATTGATTTCCTTATTTCTTTTCCAGCAATCTTTTTGCTGGTATAGAGGAACCCAACTGATTTTTGGATGTTGATCTTGTATCCTGCCATGATACTAAATCTCTCAATTAATTCCAGTAGATTTTTGACTGAGTCTGTTGGGTTTTCTAGGCATTGGATCCTATCATCAGCAAATAGAGATAGTTTGACTTCTTCCTTACCAATTTAGATGCCTTTGATTTCCCTTTCTTGCCTTATGGCCCTGGCTAGGCTTTCGAATACAATGTTGAATAGAAGTGGTGGTGGAGGGCATCCTTGCCTGGGTCCTGTTCACAAGAGGAACGGTTTCAGTCTCTCTCCTTTGACAATACTGTTGGCTCATTTGCATATATGATCTTTATTATGTTGAGGAATGTCCCTTCTTTTCTTATTTTGCTCAGAGTTTTGATCAGAAATGGGTGTTGGATTTTATCAGATGGCTTTTCTGCATTGATTAATATCATCATGTGGTTTGTTTCCTTTTTTTTATTATTACTATTTATGTGGTTGATGATGTTGCTTGTTTTTCTAATGTTGAACCATCCTTGCATAACTGATATGAACTCCACTTGGTCAGAATGAATTATTTTTTTGGTATGTTGTTGGAGTCTACTGGCCAGGATTTTTTTGAAAATTTTTGCATCTATATCATGAGGGATATTGGTCTGTAGTTTTCCTTTTGAGTGATGTCTTTGCCTGGTTTTGGTATCAAGATTATGCTGGTTTCATAAAATGAATTTGGGAGGATTCCATCCTTTTCTGTGTTTTGGAATAGTTTAAATAGGATTGGTGTCAGTTCCTCTGAATGTTTGGTAGACTTCTCTGGTGAAACCATCAGGGCCAGGGCTTTTTTTTTTTTGGTAGCTTTTTGATGACTTGTTCGATTTCTTTTTTTGTTATGGGTCTGTTCAAATTTTCTACCTCAGACTATGTTAGTTTAGGTAAATAATGTGTTTCTAGAAATCTATCCATTTCTTCCAGATTTTCAAATTTCTTGGAGTACAGTACTTCATAGTATCCTGATATTATCTTTTTTATTTCAGTTGGTTTTGTTGTGATGTCACCCATTTTGTTTCTTATTTGTGTTGTTTGTATTCTCTCCCTATTTTCCTTTATTAAATTTGCCAGTGTTTGTCAATTTTATTAATCTTTCAAAAAGCTAACTTCTAGTTTTGTTAATTTTTTTAATTGTTTTTCAATTTTCTGTTTCATTGATTTTTGCTTGAATCTTTATTATTTCCTTTTTCTGGTGACTGTAGGCTTTTCTTGCTTTTTTTTTTTTTTTTCTAATTGTTGGAGCTGTTGGTTTAAAGTGTTGATTTTGATTCTTTCTTCTTTTTTAATATCTGCATTTATTGCTATAAATTGGCCTCTGATCACTGCTTTTGCTGTGTCCCAAGATTTTGATATGTTGTGTTTTCATTCTCGTTTGAGTCAAGGAATTTTTTAATTTCATGATATATTTCTTATATTACCCAGTCATTCTTAAGAAGGGTGTTGTTCAGTTTCCATGTGTTTGCTCTTTTACTATTGATATTCCTATTGTTAATTTCTAATTTTATAGCATTGTGATCTGAGAAGATGCTTTGCAGTATTTCATTGTTTTTAAATGTATAAAGACTTGTTTTATGGCCTAACACATGGTCTATAATGGAGAATGTTTCATGTGCACTAGAAAATAATATATATTGTGCTGTTGTTGGGTGAAGTGGTCTATAGATGTCTATAAGGTCAAGTTGATGGATTATATTGTTAGCTCTTCTGCATCTTTTGGGATTTCTTTCCCATTGTTCTGTCTTTTATTCAAAGTGGTGTATTAAAGTATCTTACTATGACTGTGGAGTCATCTATTTGTCTTTTCAATTCTGTTAGTCTGATTTATGTATTTTGGGACTCTTTCATCGGATCTTCTTCATGGATCATATTCTTGATGTCATCCCACATTTCTTCTGATTTTCAGTCACTGGTGTTCAATGAATCAAATCTATTCTTTGGATTATCTCTAAATTCAGAAGGGATTTAATCAAGGTCATATTTTGGCTCTCGTGGACTTCTTTTAATTGTCTTCAGCTTCAACTTGAACATGCATATGAGTAGTTGATGATGATATGTTCCTCAATCATCTCCTGCTCTGTTAGGCTGAAGATACTGAGCTTTTTCATTGCATCTTTTGACAGATTTCGTCAAGCTGATTCCTGTATACTCCATCTGGTGAAGTCCACCTGTATAGCTGTCATTTATGTTGCTGAAAAATGGTATTTGCAATGAATAAGTCATTGGTCTTGCAAAATTCTATCTTGAGATCTCCAGTGCTATTTCTTTCACCAAGGCCATATTTTTCAATTACTGATGATTCTTAGTTTCCAACTTTTGCATTCCTATCACTGGTGATAATCAACACATCTTGACTGCATATTTGGTCATTTTCAGACTGCAGAGTTGATAAAAATCTTTGATTTCTTCACCTTTGGCTTTGGTAGATGATATGTAAATTTGAATAATAGTAATATTAACTGGTCTTCCTTGTTGGTGTATGGATGTCTTGGTTACCTTGTTCCACTCTGATAAGAACATACCACAAATGGGATGGCTTTAACACAGAGGAGTTTATTCCCTTAACAGTTTTGGAGCCTACATGTATGAGTTCAAAGTGCCAGGTTCTAGGGGCTGGGTGAATGCCCCTCAACCTTTGGCTTCAGGTCTGCCTCCTGCTCCTGGCCCATTGAAGGTGGAGGCTTTTCTTCACTCAGGCAGCTGCTGGCTACTGAGGCTAACAAACTCAAGGTCGACAAGTGAAAAAGCACACCCCAATATTTCCAAGCAACATGGCAGGCCACTAATTCAATTCCAGAAAAAGTCCCACGATTAGGAAGGCATGGCAGGCTACTGAAAAATGACTTAGCTATATGTAGGGTTCAAGCATGCCAAAAAGCTGGAGAACTTCCTTAAAGCTACTTCTTATATAGTGGATGCAGCTGACATCCCTAAAGCAAGTACTCAGCTGCTCCAGTAGAGTCCACCAAGCAGTTGATTGCCAATCTCACCATGGGGAATAACTACATACAGCTGCTCAGCCCCTCAACTAGGCCCAGCCAAGTTGATAACAACCTTAACTACCACAATGGATTTTATCCTATCACTGACAGTATTGTACTTCAGGGTAGATCTTGAAACATTCTTTGTAACAATGAATGCCACACCATTCCTCTTCAATTTGTCATTCTCAGCATAGTAGATCATATGGTTGTCTGATTAAAAATAGCCAAAAATAGTCTATTTCAGCTCACTAATGCCTATTGTATCAATCTTTATGTGTTCCATTCATTTTTGCCAACTTCCAATTTTCCTAGATTCATACTTCATGCATTCCATGTTCCAGTTATTAATGGATGTTTGCAGCTGTTTCTTCTCATTTTGAGTCATGCCACATCATCAAATGGAGGTCCCAAAATCTTTACTCCAACTACATCCTTAAGGTCAGCTGTTCTCTGAGGAAGCAGCTCTTCCCCAGTCATATTTTGAGGGCCTTCTGACCTGAAGGTCTAATCTTCTGGCACTATATCAGACAATGTTTCAGGGCTATTCATAAAGTTTTCAAGTAATATATCAGACAGTGTTTCACTGCTATTCATAAAGTTTTCACTGGCCAATTCTTTGAGAAGTGGATGGCCCCTTCCTTCTTCTGAGTCTGTCAGTTTGCAAGGTCTGCTGAAACCTGTCCAACATAAGAGCCCCTGCTAGTATTTACAATATTGGTTGCATAGCCTTCAGCCTCATAGCAACATGCAAGCCACCACAGTACAACAAACTGGTGGACAAAAGGTGGGTAATACATGTAGCAACATATAAAACCAAACTCACTACTAATGAGTCAGTACCAACTGATAGCCACCTCCATTGGGTTTCCAAGGCTGTAATTCTTTACACAAGTAGATTGCCTCATTCTTCTTTGCAGAGAGGTGTGTGGGTTTGAACCACTGACCTTTTGGTTAATAGCCATATGCCTTAACAAGTATACCAGCAGAACTCCTATAGTAGCATGTTGTTGTTGTTGTTTTTATGTGCCGTCGAGTCAAACCCGACTCATAGCGATCCCTCCTTGGGTTTCCGAGGCAGTATCGCTACGGAAGTAGGATTGCTCAACCTTCCTTCCGAGGAGTGGCTGGTGGGTTTGAATCACCAGCCGTCTGGTTAGCAGGCAAGTGTCTTAGCCACTATGCTACCAGAGCTCCCATTGTTGTTGTTGTTATGTGCCGTGGAGTCAGCTCCCATAGTAGCATATAAAAACAAAATAAATGTTTGGCCTAAAAAAAAAAAAAAAAAAAAAATCACTGTTGTTGAGTCAATTCGACTCACAGTGACCCCTCCTTGGGTTCCCCAGGTGGTATCAGAAGGCTGGTGGTTCAAACCCACCAGCCACTCTTTGGAAGGAAGGTTGGGCAATCTACTTCCATAATGATACCACCTTGGAAACATAAGGAGGGGTTGCTATGAGTCAGGTCCGACTCGACGGCACATAACAACAACAACAGTATCTCTTTGTAAGTATATTGCCTAATCTTCCTTCTGAGGAGTGGCTGATGGATTTGAACCACCAGCCTTCTGGTTAGCAGTCAAATGCCTTAGGTACTACACCACCAGAGCTCCTGGAGCTGTAGAAATCATTAATGGATATGCTAGACCCAAGTGTCATTTATTGATCAAGGAAATTACAATAACTTCTAACATGTAATATTATCTTCCTTTGTGTGTTCCCATCGACGTGTTCATTTACATAAGTTAGTTAATAATTAAAATGTATTTTCCTTACAATTGGTAAAATTTAATGATGCTCTTTCTTATTTGTAATTCTCAGGCACTGCATTGTCCTTTAAGCACTATATGTCATGCATTACACTGCATTATATACAAGTATGACAGAGACTACTGGCTTCTCAGACTGACTTCTCCCTTCTTCCTGGGCAAACAGACAGATTCTTTAGCATCATTAAGTTTTCTTAAAAATAAATATAGCATTGCTTTAAATTACCAAACAATGAAAATTTCCAAATACTGGTAGAACATAATAAGAATGCATTGCAATTACAGATTTTTTAAATGTTTTAAATTAACATATCCACAGATGATAATGAATGTGAAAATTCAACCCAGCCTTGTGGTGAAAATGCCAACTGCACTAACACAGATGGGAGTTACTACTGTATGTGTGTGCCTGGTTATAGATCCAGCAGCAACCAAGACAAGTTTATAACTAATGATGGAACAAACTGCATAGGTAAGTTCAATTTTCTAACTTAAAATGTGTACCTCCTGACTAACGCTTATTTTCTTCAGAAAATATACGATGTAGATGTCAAATTCTATCAGTTTCTGATTGCACCCTAGTTGTTAAACACCTTTACAAAAGACATTAAGTCCTTCATTTCTGCAATATGATACAGTCAGCTACCACTTAATATGCAATGATACAACAAAATTTTTTTTGAGAAAATCAAACTTCTTAATATATATATAAATTTTAGCACAATGTTAAACAACACAATAAATGCTAATACTTTTAAATAAGATATTAACACATGAAATATCACCTTTTGAATAACAAGATGTTTATGATTTGTATACTTTGAAATGAGTGCTATATTTTCTAAGAACTTATTGAGAAAATCATTACTTATGAAAAGATTACCCTAGTGCTTTTGTTACTGCCTAACTGAAAGTTAATCCCACTTAAGACCTGCAGTAACTTTTTTTCCCCAGAACCAGAGTTCTACTGAGAAAATTATGTCAGGTTTACTAAAATTTCTTCTTCTAAGATAGTTATTTCAACTCAATCTCTGAATAAGTGAAACATTATTGTGAGTCTGGAAGAGTATCTCAAGAATTAGTAAATGTCCATTTGTTGCAATTTGGTCATGTATTTGACTTATCATATCCTATAGAATTTAGATTGTTGCTTGAGGAAAATTTCAACAGAGGAACAGTTTTCAGAAGCAAATTCTTTGGAAGCCAAGACTTTAACTAAGAAAATAAATTATAAATCATCTCACCATTTTAAAAATCTGTCAAATTTCTAACAAGTTGTATAATTAATTATGATTCAACATAACCTACAGAATTAATAGATGAACCAAAGTTCTGAGAACTTAATTACATAAACAGGGAAAGAGATAGGACTAGAATTCAGAACTTAGTATGCAACATAAACAAGAAGCACATATTGCTGCTACTTTGGATGGATAGATAAAGGAGGTGTATTCAAGTAAAGTTAGATCACAATATAGCCTTTGATTAGTTCCCTAGTAAGAGTCTCATCAGCAAAGTACAAGGGAGTCTTGCCTTATTATTTTAGTAACACATGATAAATTGGGAGTTAATATTCAAAGAAAAGTAATCAGTGAAATGTCAATGTCAAACATAGCATTCAATCCCATACATCTATGATTCATAATAAATCTGTTACCTATATTGGGAAGATTTTATTCTCATTTTCCAGACAAAGGAACTTAATAGTACTCTAAATTCACTCGTTTAAGATAAATGTAAGACTAGAATCACCGTTCTCTGTCTGTTGTTGTTGTTGTTATGTGCCATTGAGTTGGACTCGACCCGTAGCAACCCCTCCTTGGGTTGCTGAGGTGGTATCACTACAGGAGTAGATTGCCCAACCTTCCTTCCAAGGAGTAGCTGATGGGTTTGAACCACCAGCCTTCTGGGTAGCAGTCAAGTGCCTTTGGCACTACGCTACCAGAGCTCCTGTTTTATGTCTAGGGGAAAAAAAGAAAAGAAAAGAAAAGAAAAAAAAAAAACCCTGCCATTGAGTCGATTCTAACTCATAATGACTCTAAAGGGCAGAGTAGAACTGTCCTTTTTATAAGTCTATAAATCTTCATGGAAGCAGACAACCTCATCTTTCACCCCTGGAATGGTTGATTCAAACTGCCAACATTTTTGTTAGCAGACTAATGCTTTAACCACAGGCACCACCAGAACTCCTTGTGTCTAGAGGCATTGTTATTTCCACAGTAGAATTCAGTGCATGAACTATTTAAATCTCACATATTGATCTGAATCAAGCTTCATAAAGGCATAATTCACTGCTGTCAAGTTGAACCTGACTCACAGCGACCCCTCCTTGGGTTTCCGAGGCAGTATCACTATGGAAGTAGATTACCCCATCTTCCTTCTGAAGAGTAGCTGGTTTGAACCGCCAGCCTTCTGGTTAGCAGTCAAATGTCTTAGGGACTCTGCTACCAGAACTCCTTCATAAAGGTATAAAGATATGAAATTCTGGAAAATATCGCTATTCCTTTGAACCATAATTTTATCATTAGTATTTGCACCAAAATTGTTATTAAAATATATTCAGGAAATAAAAATCTATGAATTTCCACTCAGAAATCTTATAATTAAAAAACCAAACCCATTGCTGTTGAATCAGTTCCAACACACGATAACTATATAGAACAGAGTAGTACTGCCCCATCGGGTTTCCAATCTTTACAGAGACAAATTGACACATCTTTCTCACTCACAGAAGCTGGTTGGTTCAAACAGCCAACACTTTGACTAGAAGGGGAGTACTTAACCATTGTGCCACCAGATCTCCTTCAGAAAACTTAGAGGCTCTCAATATGTTTTCTTCTCAAGTCTGTACCCTTGATACTGTTCACAGAATGCCATCTAATTTGTGAATTTTTATCTTTAATAAGTTCTAATTATGTAGCTCTATAAGTCTATGAGGAGCTCTGGTAGCATAGTGCCTAAGGCACTTCACTGCTAACCAGAAGGCTGGCGGTTCAAACCCACCAGCCACTCCTCGGAAGGAAGATGGGGCAATCTACTTTCATAGTGATACTGCCTCAGAAACCCAAGGAGAGGTCGCTGTGAGTCGTGTCCGACTCGACGGCACACAACAAAAACAACATAAGAGTATATACACATGTTCCAATTAGTGAAGAAATCTAAATTACAACATGTTTATCACTGGAATTTAACACAATTTTAGCTATGTTTTCCGTTTCCTAATGCCTCTTCAAGAAAACATCTGTCTTTTCATCTGATCATGTTTACTTTTAGTGCCTCTCAATTCAAAGAGCTATGTTTCTCTGTTTGTGTTCCTTACAAATACAGAATTCCTACATTAGAAAACAATTGAGCAAGGACATACACACATAGATGATTGAATGTCAAAATGTTATGGGGGTATAGTATATTTGTAATTCTTTCTCCCAATAGTTGTTTATTTTTGAGATAGTGCAGAATAGCTCTAAGTTTTTGCTAATTTCCTTTTTCACCATTCAAAATAATTAGTAGATACAATGACTGTTAAAACTCAGTACATAAAATTGCATCCATCAGTTTCTGTATATTTTGTTTGATGAATCATTCTAGGAAAAAAAAATTCTCATCACTTTTTGTTGTCCTTAAGTATTAAGCTTTTTTTAAGAAGCAGTGCAACAAGGAAGACCCATTAATATGACTGTTATTCAAATTTATGCCCCAACCACCAAAGCCACAGATGAGGAAATTGAAGAATTTTATCAGCTTTTACAGTCTGAAATTGACCAAACATGCAATCAGGATGTGTTAATT
>NW_006921751.1:2540375-2593253 GCF_000298275.1 Orycteropus afer afer
GAAGGAAGGTTGGGCAATCCTACTTCCGTAGTGATACTGCCTCAGAAACCCAAGGAGGGGTCGCTATGAGTCGGGTTTGACTCGACAGCAAACAACAACAACAACAACAACTACAGCTTAGGCATGATTCCAAATGTCTTCACATTAAGTTTCCTTATTTCCTTATTATGAAAAGGGCATTTCTGAATTAGAATGTGTTTTTAAAGTATTACACAAGATCACAAGGAGCTCTGGTGGTGCAATGGTTAGGTGTTTGGCTCCTAATTGAAAGGTCAGCAGTTTGAGCCAACCAGAAGCTCCGTAGAAGAAAAGACCTGGCTATCTGCTCCTATACAGATTAAACCAAAAACCAAACCCACTTCCATTGCATTGATTCCAACTGATAGCAACACTTACTGTGTTTCCAAGGCTGTGGATCTTTATGGAAGTAGATAAAGATGAAACTCTACAGGCAGCTCTACTCTGTTACATGGGTTTGCTGTGAGTCAGAATTAACTCAACAGCACACAAGAACAACAACACAAGGTCAGAGTATTAGAGTCAGGATTTCAATTAAGGTCCTTCAATTAGCATATCACAGTTCTTGTGTGATTCCAACAGGTAACAGGCTTGAATGCTAGTTGGAGGTTCCAGTCCACCCAGAGGCACCTTAGAAGAAAGACATGGCAATCTGCTTCCAAAAAAGCCACTGTACCAACAGAGCACATGTCAACTGACACATATAGGGTTCGATGAATCGGAATCAACTGAACACCACCTGTGAATTATCAAATCCAGTGCCTTTTTCCTGCACAGGGGAAGACACAAGTAGATTTGTTAGATCAGAACCAATCAGACACTGAGGAAGTGAAAGAGAAGTTAGTGTGAATCTTGATACACATTCATTTTGTCCAGGCCAGTTCCATTCCATGTGATGCTCTTTAAAAGTTTTATGATTCTCTCTATATTACTAATTAACAAAGGAACATAGAACAAGATACTGAGGAAAGTGGAAGCTCTATCCTCACATATAGGCAGGCTGAGTAGTCCCAAATTCCATCTCTAAGTTAACCCTATAAACTCTACCTCTGAGGCCTAGAGTGAGAGAGATATCTAATTAGGTAAACCTTGCTTCTGTGTTAGTAAAAATCATTGAAACAAAACAGCACCAGAAAGAAGTTTGGAAAACAATATTTTGATGAGGCATTAAGGTTTGAAAATATTGTTTTGATTTGATGACTAGTGTTTTAAACTGAATATTCTTTTAGTATATCTGGAGCTGAAATATTAAAATTAGATAACACTAATATTGAAGGCTAGCCTCTCAGAGTAGTAAGTCCTCATTATTTTTAAAGGTAATTATATTGTCATTTCCACTCATCTGTCAGTTTGGCATACTGTTGTGGCTTGTGTGTTGTTGTGAGTCTGGAAGCTATGTCACTGGTATTTCAAATACCAGCAATGTCACCCAGGTGGACAGGTTTCAGTGGGGCTTCCAGGCTAAGAGAGACTGAGAAGAAGGATGAGGCCATCTACTTCTAAAAAAATTGGCCACTGAAAACCTTATGAATAGCAGTGAAACACTGTCTGATGCATTACTGGAAAATTTTATGAATAGCAGTGAAACATTGTGTCAGACATAGTTCCAGAAGATGAGTTCTTCTGGTTGGAAGGCACTCATAATATGACTGGAGAGATGCCTCCACAAAACAGAGTTGACCTTAGTGACATAGATGGAGTAAAGCTTCGGGACCTTTATTTGCCCTTAAGGAAAAACTCAAAATAGGTAGAAACAGCTGCAAACATCCATTAATGTGAAACATATGAAGTATGAACCAAGGAAAATTGGAAGTTATCAGAAATGAAGTGGAATGAATAAATATTGATATCTTACACATTAGTGAGCTGAAATGGACTGGTATTGGCTATTTTGAATCAGACAATCAATAGTCTCCTACGCCAGGAATGACAAATTGAAAAAGAATGGCTTCACATTCATCATGAAAAACAATATTTCAGGATCTATCTTGAAGTCCAATGCTGTCAGTGAAAGGATAGTACCATATACTACAAGGAAGACCAGTTAATATGATTATTATTCATATTTATGCAACAACCACTGAAGCCAAAGATGAAGAAATTGAAGTTTTTTACCAACGTCTGCAGTCTGAAATTGACTAAACATGTAATCATAATGTATTGACAATTAATGGTGATTGGAATGCAAAAGTTGGAAACAAAGAAGCAGTTTTGATATTGGAAAATATGGCCTTGGTAATAGGAACAATGCTGGAGATCATATGATAGAATCTCTGAAGACCAAAGACTTATTAGTTGGAAATAATTTTTTCAACAACTTAGAATGGGACTAAACATATGGACCTTACTGAAAAGAATACATAGAAATCAAATTGACTAAATTTGTGGAAAGAGACAATGAAGAAGCTCAATATCATCAATCAGAACAAGGTCAGGGACATACTGCAGAAAGGATCATCAATTATTCATATGAAAGTTCCAGTAAAAGTGAAGAAAATTAAATAAGTTCAAGAGAACCAACATACAACCTTGGTATATCCCACCTGAATTTAGAGACCATATCAAAATAGATTTGATGTATTGAAAACTAATGACTGAAGACCAGATGATTTGTGAAAAGACATCAAGGACATTACACATGAAGAAAACAAAAGGTCAGTAAAAAGACAAGAAAGAAAGAAAAAGACAAAATGGATGCCAGAAGAGACTCTCAAACTTGCTTATGTGTGTGTGTGTGTGTGTGTGTGTATACATAATGTATATACTTTATTATCGTGAAAACATACACAACAAGACATTTGCCAACATAACAACTTTCACATTTACAGCTCAGGGATATTATTTTTTCATGTTGTGCCACCATTATTGCTATCCTTTTCAAAAATATCCACCACAATGAGCTTAAACTCAATGTCCCACAAACAGAAGCTTCTTCTTTCACCCTCCCTCTTACCTTTGTTCCCCCACCCAACCTATCTAGGAATTCCCTCCTCCCATCCCTGATAAGCAACAAAGAAAATTCCCTTCCAGGAGTATAAACTTTTTCTTGACTTTTCAAAACAGTGGACAATCCAATATTTGTCTTTCTCTGATTGACCTATTTCACTCAGCATAATGTCCTCCAACTTCATCCACGTTATGTGGTGTTTTGCAGATTCTATATATCATTCTTTACTTCTGCACAGTATTGCATTGTGTATACTTACCAGAGTTTGGTCATCCGTTCCTTGACTGATGGGCACTTAGGTTGTTTCTATCTCTTCGCTATTGTGAATATTGCTGTAACGAACATGGGTGTTTATATATCTATTTGTGTTCTGGATCTCACTTCTTTGGGCTATATACCTAGTAATGAGATTGCTAACTGAAATGATTTTTCTATTTAGAACTTTCTAAGGAATCTCCATACCAAATTACACAGTGCTTGTGTTATTTTACAGTCCCACCAGTGATGTATGAGAGTCCCAATCTCTACACTCCCTTGCCAGCATTTGTTATTTTCTGTCTTGTTGAACTTTGGTATTAATACTGGAATGAGATGGTATCTCGTTGTTTTGATTTAGATCTCTCTAGTGATCATGAACATTTCTTCGTGTGTTTGTTGGTTACCTGAATATATTCTTTGGTGAAGTGTCTGTTCGTGTCTTCTGCCCATTTTTAATTGGATTGTTTGTCTTTTTAATGTTAAGGGCTGGAGTTTTCTATAAATTCTATAGATAAGTCCTTTGTCAGATAGGTCATTGCCGAATATTTTTTCCCATTTTGTAGGTTCTCTTCTTACTCATTTGCAGTCTTTTTATGCACATAAGTATTTAATTTTTAGAAGGTCCTTATCATCTAATTTATTTTATACTGTTTGTGCATTTTGAGTTATGCCCAATAGTCTATTTATGACATAAATTAGGGCCCTGAAGTTTGTCCTCATTTTTTTCTTTGATGAACATTATACATTGAGGTTTCACATTTAAGTCTTTGATCCATATGGAGTTAGTTTTTGTGTATGGTGTGAGATATGAATTTTGTTTCATTTTTCTGCAAATGGATGTTCAATTTTACCAGCATCATTTGTCAAAGAGACCTTCTTCCCCATTTAATGGATTTCAGTCCTTTGTCAAAGATCAGCTGACCATAGATGGGTTGATCTATTTTTGGGGTCTCAATGCTATTTCCCTGGTCTATGTGTCTGTCATTGTATCAATACCAGGCTGTTTTGACTACTGTGGCTGTATAGTAGGCTTTAAGATCTGGGGGTGTGAGACATCCTTCTTTGTTCTTCTTCTCCAGTAGTTCTTTGCTTCTCCAAGGTCTGTTTCTTTTCCATATAAAATTAGTTTTTGGTTTTTCCATGTTTTTGAAGATGATGGAAACTTTATTGGGATTGCATTAAATGTATAGATTGCTTTGTGTGGTATTGACATTTTCACAAAGTTTAATCTTCCTATCCATGTTGTTGTTATTCTTGGATGCCATTGAGTCACCTCCAACTCATAGTGACCCTATGTACAGCAGAATGAAACACTGCAAAGTCCTGTGCCAACCTCACTGTCACTTCTATATCCAAGCTCATCACTGCAGCCACCTTCTCCATCTTGTTGAGGGCCTTCACCTTTTTCGTTGACCCTCCACTTTACCAAGCATAACATCCTTCTCCAGAGAATGATCCCTTCTTACAACATGACTAAAGTAGGTGAGAAAAAGTCTGGCCATTCTTGCTTCCGAAGAGCATTCTGACTGCCCTTCCTCCAGGATAGATTTGTTAGTTCTTTTAGAAGTCCATGGTACTTTCAGCATTGTTCGCCAACACCACAATGCAAAATCATCAACTATTCTGCAGTCTTCCTTATTCTTAGTCCAGCTGTCACATCCATATGAAGCAATTGAAAATGTGATGGCTTGTGTTAGGCACACCCTAGTCTTTAAGAGGACATTTTTGCTCTTCAGCACTTTTAAGAGATTTTTTGCAGATGTTTGCCCAATGCAATATATCTTTTGATGTCTTTACAGTTGCTTCTATTGACATTGACTGTAGAACCAAGCAATATGAAGTTTTTGACAACTTCAATCTTTTCTCCATCTATCCTGATGCTGCTATTGGTCCAGTTGTGAGGATTTTTGTTTTATTTATATAAAGGTATAACACATACTGCAGATTGCAGTCTTTAATTTTCATCAGTAAGTGCTCCAAGTCATCCTCACTTTCAGCAAACAAATTTGTATTGTCTGCATATCTCAGGTTGTTAATGAATCTTCTTCCAATCCTGATGCCATGCTCTTCTTCATATAGTCCAGGTTCTCAGAGTATTTGCTCAGCATGCAGATTAAATAAATATGGTGAGAGGATACAACTCTGATGCACCCTCTTCCTGATCTTAAACCATGCACTATCCCCTTGGTCTGTTTGAATGACAGCCTCCTCCTGATCTATGTACAAATTCCTCATGAGTACAATTAAGTGTTCTGGAATTCCTATTCTTCTCAATGTTACCCACAATTTGTTATGATCCACACAATCAAATGCCTTTTCATAGTCAATAAAACACAAGTAAACATCTTTCTGGAATTCTTTGCTTAGAGATAAAATCTATCTGACATTAGCTATGATATCCCTCACACCACATCCCTTTCTGAATCCAGCTTGCATTTCTGGAAGTTCTCTGTCTGTATACTGCTGCAACTGATTTTGGAATTATCTTCAGTAAGATTTTATTTGTGTGTGATATTAATGATGTTTTTCAATAATTTCCATATTCTATGGGATCAACTTTGTTTGGAATGGGTGCAAATATCTGTCTCTTCCAGTCAGTTGGCCAGGTAGCTGTCTTCCAAATCTCTTGGCATAGATAAATTAGTACCTCCAGCGGGGCATCCATTTTTTGACACATCTCAATGGGTATTCCGTCCCAGAGATTGTTTTTTTGCCATTTCTTTCAGTGCAGCTTGGACTTCTTCTTTCAATACCATTGGTTCTTGATCACATGCAATCTCCTGAAGTGAATGATCATCTATCAATTCTATTTGGTATAGTGACTGTGTATTCCCTCCATCTTCTTTTGATGTTTCCTGTATCATTCAACATACTGCCCATGGAATCTTTCAATATTGCAGTTCAAGGCTTAATTTTTTTTTTTCCTCAGTTTTTTCAGCTTGAAAAATGCCAAATGTGTTCTTCTCTTGTGGTTTTCCAAATCCAGCTCTTTGCACATTTCATTATAATAATTGACTTTGTCTTCTTGAGCTTCTCTTTGAAATCTTCTGTTCAATTCCTTTATCCTGTCTATTCTTCCATCCACTTTAGCTACTCTGTTCAAGGGCAAGTTTCGGAGTCTCTTCTGACATCCATTTTGGTCCTTTCTTCCTTTCCTGTCTTTTTAATGATGTCTTGCTTTCTTCATGGATAATGTTCTTGACATCATCCCACAGTTCTTCTGGTTTTCGGTCATTGGAGCTAAATGCATAAAATCTATTCTTTACTTGGTCTCCAAATTCAGGACGGATATAATGAAGGTCAGATTTTGGCTCTTGTTGACTTCTTTTAATTGTCTTCAGCTTCAAATTGAACTTGCATGTGAGCAGTTGATGGTCTCTTCCACAGTCAGCTTCTGGCTTTGCTTTGGCTGAAGATATTGATCCTTTCCATCACCTCTTGCCAGAGATGTAGTCAGTCTGATTCCTGTTTACTCCATTTGGAGAAGTCCATGTGTATAGCTGCTGTTTGTGTAGTTGAAAAAATATATTTGCAAAGAATAAATCATTGTTCTTTCAAAATTATGTAATTTTGCATATTCTATTATGTAATCTCCAGCAACATTTCTATCGCCAAGTCCATATTTTCCAACTACTGGTGATTATTTTTTTCCAACTTTTGCATTCCAATCACCAGAGATAATTAACACATCTAGATTACATGATCAGTCAATTTCAGACTGCAAAAGTTCATAAAAATGTTCATTTTCTTCATCTTTAGCTCTGGTGGTTGATGCATAAATTTGAATAATAGTAGTACTAACTGGTCTTCCTTGTAGGCGTGTGGATATTAACCTATCACTGACAGAATTGTACTTCAGGACAGATCTTGAAACAGTCTTTGAGCCAATGAATGCCACTCCATTTCTCTTCAATTTGTCATTCCTGGCATAGTAGATCATATGTTTGTCTGATTCAAAATGGCCGCAACCAGTCCATTTCAGCTCACTAATGCCTATGATGTCAATTTTTATGCATTCCACTTCATTTTTTACAACTGCCAATTTCCCTGGATTCATACTTCATACACATCATGTTCTGATTATTAATAGATGTTTGCAGCTGTTTCTTCTTACCTTGAGATGTACCACATCAGCAAATGGGGGTTCTGAAAACTTTACACTTTGCACATCATTAAGGTCTGTTCTACTCTGAGTCATGTTTTGAGTGCCTTCTGACCCAAAGGTCTTATCTTCTGGACTATATCACATAATGTTTCACTGCTATTCATAAGGTTTTCACTGGCCAATTCTTTAAGAAATGCATGGCCTCCTCCTTCTCCTGAGTCTGTCTTAGTCTAGAGGATCCCCTGAAAACTGTCCACAATGTCTAACCCTGCTAGCATTTGAAGATACCAGTGACATAGCCTCCAGCCTCACAGTAACACTCAAGTCATCACAGTAGGACAAATTGACAGACAAGTTTGTCTGCCATAGCTGTACTACACTGCTATGCTCATTTCCTAGTCTCCCCCATGCTACTCACTTAACCAGCCTGCCCCAGGTGCAAGCACCCACTTTCCCCTGGTCCCAGGGCTGGCTTACTGCAGCCTGTGGCCCAGGGGTGGCTCCATGCACAGCAAATACCTACCCTCTGCTGGTCCTCGATTTGGCTTACTGTGGCCCATGGCCTGGGGGTGGCTCCATGAACGGCAAACCATGAGTATGCTATATTCTTCCATTTATGTGGCTCTCTTATAGTTTCTTGAAGTAGTGTTTCATACTTGTCTTTGCATAGGTCTTTTGTGTTCTTGGAAAAATTTATTCCTGTCTCATCTTTTTGGTAAATGCAAAAAACACAACCAATGCCATAGAGTCGTATCTGACTCATAGCAACCATTCCTTGGGTTTTCCAGGTAGCAGTTTTACAGAAGTAGATTGCCCAACCTTCCTTCTGAAGAGTGGCTGGTGGGTTTGAACTGTCAGCCTCTTGGGTAGCAGTCAAATTCCTTAGTCACTATGCTACCAGAGCTCCCATCTTTTTGGTAGCTACTATAAATTATATTAACTTACTAATTTTCTTTTCAGAGACTTCTTTGCTGTTGCTATCTACTTCCATAGCGATACTGCCTTAGAAACCCAAGGAAGGGTCGCAATGATTCAGATGCAATGCAATGGCAGTAGGTTTGCTTTGTTTAGTTTTGCTGCTGTAGAAGAATCCAACCAATTTTTAAAAACTAATTAATTAATTATTTAGTTTTGCAGTGTTCCAGCCCCTCCCCTCTCACCCTTGGTAACTAACAAGGAATTCAACTGATTTCTGTATGCTGATCTTGTATCCTGCCACTATGCTAAATCTTTCAATAAGTTCCAGTAGTTTTCTTCCTGAGTCTTTTGGGTTTTCTATGTATAGGATCGTATCATCTGCAAATAGGGAAAGTAGTATTTCTTCCTTACCAATTTGGATGCTTTTGATTTCTCTTTCTTACTGTTGCCCTAGTATGACTTCCAGTACAACGTTGAATAAAAGTGGAGATAGAGTGCATCCTTGTCTGGTTCCTGTTTGTAAAGGGAATGGTTTCAGTTTCTTTCCATTGAGAATAATATCAGCTGTTGGTTTTGCATATATATCCTTTATTATGTTGAGGGATTTCCCTCTTATTCCTGTTTTTCTGAGAGTTTTTATCAGGAATGTTGTTGCTGTTGTTGTTATGTGCTGTCGAGTTGAACCCAACTCACTGAGACCTCTCCTTGGGTTTCCAAGGCAGTATCACTACGGAAGTAGATTGCCCAACCTTCCTTCTGAGGAGTGACTGGTGGGTTTGAACCGCCAGCCTTCTGGTTAGCAGTCAAGTGCCTTAGGCACTACACTACCGGAGCTCCCTTTATCAGGAATGAGTGTTGGATTTTATCAAATGCTTTTCTGCATCCATTGGTATGATCATGTGATTCTTTTATTTTATTTTACTTATGTGATGGATAACATTGATTATTTTTTCTAATGTTGAACCATCCTTGCATAACTAGTATGCATCCCACTTGGTCATGATATACTATTATTATTATTATTGATATGTTGTTGGAATTGATTGGCTTGGATTTTGTTGAAGATTTTTGCATTTATGTTCATGAGGGTTATTGGTCTATAGTTTTACTTTCTAGTGGTGTTTTTGCCCTGATTTGGTATAAAAATTATGCCTGCTTCATGAAATGAATTTGGGAGGGAGGAATCCATCCTTTTCTACTTTCTGGAATAGTTTGAGTAGGATTGGGTTCAGCTGTATTCTGAATGATTGATTGATAGAATTCTCCAGTGAAACCATATGTGCCAGTACTTTTTCTTTTTTTGTTGAAACTTGCTGAAACTTGCTCTAGAATGTAGAATAACTAAAGCAAAATGAAGAAATGGTGAATTAAAAGAATTCAACAGAAGAATTCAAAGGTCAGCTTAAGAAAACACAGTAAAATATTCTAATAAAATAATAATAGTACAAAAATCTATAGTTATAAAACTGAAAGGTAAGAACATGTGTGTCATTTCAAAGCTGAAAGAACTGAAGAAAAAATTCAAATTTAAGTTGCCATATTGAAGGATTCCATGGGCAAAATGTTGAAGAAAGTAAGGAGCATCAAAAGAACATGAAAGGATACACAGAGACACTGTACCAAAAAAAAAAAAAAAAAATTGTCAGTGTTTAATCATTTCAGAAGGAAGTATATCATCAAGAACCAATAGTATTGAAGGAAGAAGTCCAAGTTGCACAGAAGGCATTGGCAGAAAACAAGTTTCCAGGAATTAATCAATACCAATTGAGATGTTTCAACAAACAGATGCAACACTGGATAAACTTTCTCATTTATATTAAGAAATTGGAAGACCTAGTGAAGGTATCTATATTTGTGTCCATCAGCAAATAATTGTGATGCAATAGAGTCTAAAAATTATCAAACAATATCATTAACATCATATGCAAGTAAATTTTTCCTTAAGATAATTCAAAACTAGCTGCCTTTCCAGTCTGGAATTGAACCCACTCCTGTGTCTTCCAGCAAAACAAAAAACAGGCATATAAGCTGAACATTTACATTAGGTAGATACACTCCTTGAGGAGAACAATCATGGGAGAATAGAAGGGCTGTGTATGCACAGGAAGACAACTCAGGGGGCAGGAGTGCATGGGAGGGAAGGACACAGGGAAGAGATAACTATGAGGAAGTGCGAAGGGAGCTGTTGCATTGTGGGAAGTTGCAGTCAATGTCATGAGACAACATGTATGTGAGCTTGTGTATGGAAAGTGAATTTACTCTGTAAACTTTCATCCAAATAGCAATTAAAAGTAAAAAAGGAAGATAATCCAAAATTCCTTGTGCATTACATCGACAAGGAATTGCCAGAAGGTGAGTCAGATCCAGGAGGAGATATGGAATGAGAAATATCATTGTTGATGTCAGATGCATCTTGGCTGAAATCAGAGAGTACCAGAAAGAGGTTTACCTATGCTCTATTGACTATGCAAATATATTTGACTTTGTGTATCCAAATTTTGGATAATATTGAGAAGTATGGGAATTCTAGAGCACTTAAGTGTGCTCATAATGAGCCTGTGCATAGAGCCAGAGACAGTTGTTCAAACATAACAAGGATATATTGCATGATTTAAAATCAGGAAAGGTGTGAGTCAAAGTTGTGTCTTTAACCCTACTTATTCAATCTGTATGCTGAGCAAATAATCTGAGAAGCTGGACTATATGAAAAAGAACTTGGAGTCAGGATTGCAGGAGAAGTCATTAACAACCTGCAGTATGCAGATGACACAATTGTGCTCATTGAAATTAAAGAAGACTTGAAACACTGATGAAAATCAAAGAATACAACTTTCAGTATAAATTACTTATCAACATAAAGAGAACAGAAGTCCTCGCCACTGGAACAATAAGCAACATATGAATAACAGAGAAAAGATTTAATTTGTCAAAGATTTCCTTTTACTTGGATCTACAATCAATGTCCACAGATACGGGAGTCAAGAAATTAGATGACATATTTCTCAGGCAAATATGCTGCAAAGATCTCTTAAAAATTTTAAAAAACAAAGACATCTCTTTGAACAATAAGGTGCACCTGACCCAAGACATTGCCTTTTCAATAGACTCATATACATGTGAAAGCTGGACAATGAATAAGGAAGACTGAAGAAGAATTGATTTATTTGAATTATGGTGTTGGCAAAGAATATCGAATGTATCATGGACTCCCAGAAGAACAAGCAAATCTCTTTTGGAAGAAGTACAGTCAGAAAGTTTCTTAGAAGTGAGGAAGATGAGACTTTGTCTCATGTATTTTAGACTTATTTTCAGGAGGGACCACTCCTTGGACAATGACATCTTGCTTTGTAAAGTAGAGGGTCAGGGAAAAAGACAGCCTTTAAAGAAATAGCAGAGCTGTCCTACCTCTCTTCCTGTCATTGGGATGGATTGACACAATGGCTGCAACAATGAGCTCAAACATAGGAACAATTGTGAGATTGGCACAGGACTGAACAGTGTTTTGTTCTGTTGGACATAGGTTTGCTTTGAGTTGGAACTGACTCAAAGGACAACAACATGAGTCTTTCCAAGCCTTCATTTGGACCTTTTCCCAATTGGAGTACAACACATGTTACTTCTACAGCACCATTCCAAAAGGACTAGTTTTTGTTTTACCTTATTTTTCCCTTAGTTTTCATAAGTCATGAAAAATAATAACTCTAGTTTTCACTATGATCTAGACTTTTTCACTCTAGTCTAGCAATATATACTTTCCTTGATGGTTCTACATATACCAAGAGTCAACCTGTCACTGCTCTCCCCCAACTACATTCTTTGTTTCTGTGGAAAAGAATTTTTAGAATGCAATTGTTGGGAGGTGCAATAAGTAAAAAGCTTGCTCAGGTGCAAACCAAAATGTTGGCTGTTCAGATCAACCCAGAGAATCACAGAAGAAAGGTCTGGTTATATATTTCATAAAAAATCAGCCATTGAAAACCCTGTGGAGCATAGTTTTACTCTAACACATATGGGGCCATCCTGAGTTGATATCAACTTAATAGCAACTGGACTGACAGAAATAAGTTTCAGAATAGGCATGTAAATGAAAGAAAGAAAGTTAGGGCAGCTCTGCTGTTTCTTTAAAAGCAGTACAATTGAGTTTTTGCATAATACAGATGCTGAATATATACAGTTCACCAAAGAACCAGGGGTTTTCTAACCCTTTGGCCTAAGGTGCTAATTTTAAAAATATCTAGTACTGTTACCTTTCTAGTTAATGGATACTTCTGCAAGACTCTGGCAAGAGAGTCACTTGGCATTCCCTGTTTTTGGTTCTGTGGGTTTTAATGTTGTTCTCTGCCTTTATTGGATTTTTAAAGTGAAAAAATAGAAATAGCTGTAATTAAGGCAACTGGCTAGATGACATTTTATATTGGCTGATTGCTCCTCCCTTTTGATTTTGCAGTAAATGATATTGTGCTACTCTATAAGCTTTAAAAACTCAAACTGTATATTTAGGATTATAGAATTATACATTATTCAAACATAGAGTACCTCTATGATGTTAGAACCTGAGCTGGAAACACAGAAATCTTTGCATTAATTTCAATAATGATCTGGGTTCTTCCTGCTATCATTCACTGTACTGAAATAGTATGTGTACTGTATTTATCATTTTAAAACATATTTCACTGTGGTATATTAAATTTTGTGAGTTATGCAAATTTAAAACTTAGAGCCTTAGTTGTGGTCTAGATATATAGCTACTGAAAATCTAAGATTTAATTCTGTATAATTTGTTACTTTATCTATGATAGCTATGTATTAACAACCATAGTAAAGTATAACTTGAACAGAAGTAATAAGTTATGCTAAAATTTTAAGGGAATTGAATTATATTTTGCAATATCTTAGTTTGTAGACTAACTTACATGCAAAAAAATGAAGTTTGGGGAGGAAAATGGACCAATATTTTTCCTTTTTTTTTCCTGGACTATTGTAAGTATGAATTGCTATAATCAATTTAGTTTAGTAATAAAAAACAAATACCTTTTAAGAGTCTTTTAAAAAACAGGTTGTTACTAAATTAGTAACAAATCAATACTAAATTATTATGCATTGAATATGTCCCTGCAAAAATATAGGTTGTAAATCCTAACCCTTGTATCTGTGGCTATAAACCCACTTGGGAATGAATTTTCTTTGTTAAATTCATGAGACAGAATTTGTGTACTGTGTGTTTTGAATCAATCTCTGTTGAGATATAAAACAGATTAAACAAGCAAGCAAGAGAAGTAGAGATGGAAGACAAGAGAGGCCAAGCCACATGCAGATTATGCAGGAACAGAAGTTCAGGGAAATAACCAACTTCCTCTACAGCAGACAGAGAAAGCCTTCCCCTAGAGCTATCAGCCTGAATTCAATCTTCTAGCCTCTGAAACTGTGAGGAAATAAATTTCTATTTGTTAAAGCCACTGATTGTGGTATTTCTGTTACTCAGCAGCACTAAGGTAACTTGCAACATGCTTTAATAATGTCATTGAAATATCATGATATTCAGAAAATAATTAGAAAGTTTGGTTCATGAGCAACATTTCAAATATCTGTCAAAATGGATTGACTGAATCAGTTGAAAAAAATTAGAGCTTTTGGCATTTTGTAAACAATAGGTGATTTTGGTTTGTTTATTTTACAGGCCCATAAAATTTGATATGAATTCACTAACTATATGTAATACTGTCAATAAGATAGCAACTATATGAGCACTTAATAAAATTCTAAATTTTCAAATATTTTTAGATATTGATGAATGCAGCGAATCAGTTGTCTGTGGTGATCACGCAGTGTGTGAAAATGTGGATGGCGGGTATAACTGTGCCTGTGAAGAAGGTTATCAGACACCTACAGGAAATTTACAATTCAATCCAAATGATGGCACTTATTGTCAAGGTAAATTATATTATCAATTTGTGAGCTAAGAAACTGAGGAGTTAAGGAAGTGCTCAGCTATTAACCAAAATGTTGACAGTTCGAACCCACCTGCCACACTGTGAGAGAAAGGTGTTGCAGCTTGTTTCCATGAAGATTTCAGCCTTGGAAACTCTTTGAGGGAGTTCCTCTCTATCCTCTAGGGTTCTTATGAGTCAGAATCAGTTCTATGGCAGTCAGTTTTTGGTGTCAAAGAACTAGATAAAATGTGTGCTACAGAGTTTTGAAGTATAAAGAGCTGCATTTTTCAAGGAATGTGTTGTTGTTAGTTGTTGTTAAGTGCCGTTGAGTCGTTTCCGACTCAAGTAAGGAATGTGTTAGTATTCCTTTATTTTCTATAAAATGAATTAAAAGAAAGGACATTATTTTATTTAACACGAGATGTAGACCACATTGTTTATGCAATTAACATATCCTATTCCTTGAATCTCTATTCTTCCACTATCCATAAAATATTGTGTATTCTAAAAAGGAAAAGGAA
This sequence comes from Orycteropus afer afer, assembly GCF_000298275.1. Classification (NCBI taxonomy): domain Eukaryota; kingdom Metazoa; phylum Chordata; class Mammalia; order Tubulidentata; family Orycteropodidae; genus Orycteropus; species Orycteropus afer. The sequence continues at coordinate 2,555,073 of NW_006921751.1, forward strand.
ACAAAGTGTTAACAAATGTGGGTGTATGTTTTCTTGTTTCAATAAGTGACCAAAATTACTCGAATCAATGTGATCAGCTTAGGAAAAAAATATTTTAAGAAAACTAAATAATCATATTTTCTCTTTCTACAGAAAACATGAACGCAAACTGTCATTTAGATAATGTTTGTCTTGCTGCAAATATTAACAAAACTTTAACAAAAGTAAGTAGAGTAGTTGAATTAAAAAGCTATTTTACTTTGATATTTTTGTTTCAGTTAACATCTTTCCAATATTACATTTTCAGAATAGTAACAAGCAGTTAAACTTCATACAGATGTGAAACTATTTATGTATTGGGATCTAAGTATTATTTCAGTTGCATATAGGATTAATTTGAAAATTCCCAAAGTATTGAAAACTTTTATATATTTAATTTATGTTACTTTTTCATTATTTGATGTAACAGAACATTATTTTCAACATGTAAAGAAAGTTGATGAATAAAACAGAAAACTTTACTTTGACTTCAGGTCCCTTACCATATTTTAAGGAGGAGATACAACTGAATATAACTGAATTTTGTATTTCAAAGTGAACATTTCAAAGAGTAAATAAAGTAAGACATTCATAAAATTATTATGTGACTGAAAGCTTGAATCTCAATATGGCCACTCAAATATCAGCTAAAATAAATTTCTGCTTCATCACATTATAAAAATTTACTCTGGTTGATTAAAATCTAATCAAATTAACTAAATTATAATTGATAGTTCTATGTTAAAGAATATGGAGTGATTTTAGAAACCAAATTTTTAAAAATGTGTGTAATACTCTAAATTGGTTTCCTTTTTTCTGGACTCATTTTTGCTCAGATTAGATCCATAGGAGAACCTGTCGCTTTGCTACAAGAAGTCTACAGAAATTCTCTGGAAGATCTTTCACCACTGGATATAATTACATACATAGAAGTATTAGCTGAATCATCCTCATTTCTAGGTTACATTAATAGCACTGACCCAGCCAAGGATACTCTTTCTAATTCGACTCTTAAAGTAAGTATGTGGAGCTTTAACGCTTAATACAATAGAGCTTTAAAATGCCCTTTACATCTATGATTAGTGTAAAATTTCAACATTTTAAAAGACTTAATTTTTTTCTACAGGAATTTGTAAAAACCATGAATAATTTTATTCAAAAGGATACATTTAGAGCTTGGAACAAGTTATCTGGAAATAGTAGGAGAACTCATCTTACGAAACTGATGCACACTGCTGAACAAGTAACTTTAAGTTTATCTCAAAACTTCCAAAAGGCCACTCAATTAGATACTAACTCAAGTGATGTCGGTAAGAAGCCAAAGTCAGTTTCAAAGCAATTGTCTTTTCCCAATGAGCCAGTCTATAAAGAGGAGAAAGGTATTTCAAATAATATTGATTAAATTGATAGTTTTTTCCCCATTGGAGAAATGCAAGATGACACATATCGCATGAATGATATGTGAGCATAGTAAGAGTAAAAAGGAAAAATACATAACTGTTCCCTCCTTCGAGCCATCACATCTCTACCTTTTCCTGTTTCTGAACTGTTTAGCATTTAAATGCTCAGAGTGTATTATTTCCCTGTCATCTTGAATCAAGGCATCTCCTGACTTGGGATATACTTTAGCTAGTGATAGTTACATACAGATCACCAAAATGCCCTATATTCAATTTTTATCTTTAGAAATTCATTGCATTGTAATAATAAACAGAAATCAACAAAATAAATTAGAATGATTTCTACTTGATGCAATCTCATACATAGAACATTCAGAATTTGGGATCATTTGAGGATGCTTATAAAGTTATGAAGAAATAGGATATTTCTGAAAAAATTATTACATATAATTATACTATATTTGGGGGGTAGTATCTTGCTATGCAACATCAATACACTAAAAGCATTATCTGATCAGGATTTCTCACTTACTCAAAATTAAGGTTGCAAGCTTGTGAATAATAAATAGGAGTTACATTTGTTGATGATATTTTTGCAGTGAAAATTCATCATGAAAGGAATTATAGCTCAATAATTTAATTCAGTCATTCTTCATATAGTAAATGACATTATAGATCCTATTTTCTAAGACATTATAGTTGCTTGTCTTTGCTTTAGTAATTATTATTTACGACTTTCTTATCTATATATTTTTTTATATTTACTTTAATTTAATAAAAATTAAATTAAATTATGCATGAAACATGAAACCCAAAATTGAAATTTGAGTCAGATTTTAAGATATTATTTATTTTGACCAAACATGTTCAGAATATGTTCATTTAATCTGTCATAAATAAACAGTGAAAATGCAATAATGATGATTAAAACTAGTGTCTCTAATGAAATAAATATGTTGATTAAACTAATTTAAAAAAAAATTTTATTTCCATGGTTTGTTTCAGCTCTCAAAGTTTTCTTTTTTGATTCATATCAAATGCAATATATTCATCCCCACATGAACATGGATGGAGATTACATAAGGTTATTCCCAAAGAGAAATGCTGCATACAATTCAGATGGTAGGATTTTGATGATATCTTCTATTCAATATTCCAAATAGTTTGCAATACATGCACATTATGTATTCAGTTATATTATATGATATCTATGATTTCCTATAAACAAAATATTTGAAGTTTATATATACAAAGTTCTCATCATTGTTCTTACTATTTTCTTTCTGATATAAACATCTGGGAAGAACTTTAGATGATAATGTCTGGGTCCTTTTTGTGCTACCACCAACCTCTATAACTGATTGATATTTTGAAGATTCTTATAAAAATACAAAAAAGAATTTGATTTAATTACTCATTCTACACCATTCAGCAGATGCTATAATTCTTTTAATATTTCCTCTTCAGTAAGTCTTTGTACTCTTTGTTGTGATACTTAATATGTGACTAGTAAAGAAGAAATATAGAAACAGGGTTCAAAAAGACAGAAAGTTTTTGTCCAGACTTATCACTTCTCTTTCATTTGTCATCTTAGTCTGTGCATAGTAAACCATTCAACTAAACTAGAAGATACATTGAAGAAAAAAAAGAAAGAAAAATCAGAAAACACTAGTACTGGAAAGAAATTCAGTAGTTATATAACCTAATGTTTTAGTTTATGAATAATGAAACTGAGGGTCAGAGAAGTTAAGGGACTTACCCTTGTGTACATCCTCAGATAAGGTAGACTCAGTACTAGAAGAGAGAGAATTAACAAAGAAATGAGCCGTGGTCAGTCTTCCCTTATTCTTTGCTTGTTTGAGGTAAGTAGACAGGTACTATTTCAATCTCACAATTTGTCTGCTTCCTTAAGTACAGTGTCTGATGATAGTAGAGTTCTTTTGGTCATTATTATACTCTATCTCTCATTCTCTCTCTCTCTCTCTCTCTCTTTCTCTCTCTCTCTCTCTCTCTCTCTCTCTCTGTCTCTCTCTCTCTCTCTCTCTCTCTCTATATATATATATATATATATCCCAGGAAATATATAAATTGTAAAGTTTTATCAAGGAATACCTAGATGATCACAAATATAAATGGAAAAAAAAAAATAAAACAACATAGAGATTGGTTCATGTATAGACATATTTTGATAAAAGATGATGGTGTACAAAATTGCTGCACATTCATCCTTAGAAACATGTCTCTTTTTTCCATTTTTACAGCATTACTGTGGGATTTTTTTTCCTAATCCATCAATGTTATTTTGTCCATTCTTTCTTATCGTATTCTATTAAAGTGTAAAGAACTATAGTTTGTGGCCAAAAAACAAAGCAAAAATAATGAAGCCATATTGCCATTGAACCCATGGTTCTTATCTGATTACACTGTATTCTAATTAACTCAGTATATGTTTAATCTTTAGAAGCAAATCCAATCAATGTATTAAACTGGAAATTTCAAAGACAATCTTAATAGAGTTTAGCAGTTGTGAATAAAGACATTGAAAATACCCATCATAGGGACAGATGAAGAACTTGTCACAGTATTGATATTTCAGAGATCTTTCTGATTGTATGGTAGCTCTGTTATATTTAATGATCCATATGAATACTTGGATATTTGAAAATCATGTTAACACTTCAGAAAGCAGACTGAGAAAATTTGTTTTCCTCAAAATTATATCTTAAATATAAGGGCTTATCTAACAGACTGATCAAACCCACTCCTTGATATCAATATGCTATCAGTCACTCAGTACAAAATCCATTAGTGAAAATCTACACAGTGCCATTAGTATCAAAGTAAAGAGGGTCCACAGAGGCACAGGTGCACTTATAATCTTTTTAATTGACTGAATTACAAGAGTAAGGAGCAAGATTTGATAATGAACGCAACAAGATCCAATGTTTTGAACTATAGTGTATAATAAAAAGAAAATAAACTTTAGTTCTGAAATTATAAATATGTATTTTTAAATTACTATGAAATTGGGATAATGTTTAAATGATATAATAAAGCAGCATATGAATCTCTGTTGAGAAGGTGTATTTTAGTTACTCTCAAGTGAAAATAGCATGCAGTTTGGTAACAATACTTCTCTAAGGTGTTATAATTCATTCAGGTTCTATTTTCATATTCTCTATAGAATTTAGCACATTGCTTTGCACTAAATAGATGCTTAAATAGGTGTTTTATTCAATGAATTGAAGGCTACAATGTATCTTCTTCTTAGGAAAGATATGATAACATTAACAGATAATACACAGAACAGAGGACAAAAAAGACTAGAATAAACTTTATAAAGAGGAAAAGGTTAGGAAGGACTGATGGAGATATAATAAGAAATCTAATTTACTGTAAGATGATATAAAATTGATTAAGAAATTAACTAGATCATACCTAGAATTAGTGAGAAATCATGAGAAGTGGAAGAAATTCAAAGTGATGGTGGGACACACACTGCAATAATAGTCAGAAAGGAGATACAAAGGGATTTGGGAGCATAGACACTATTCTATGTGACATTAATCACCCCATCACTCAAAGTCAAAAAGTGATGTTAGAAATTTTTTTTTTTTTTTTTTCCTTTTGGAAGGGTAGTACAAAAAAATAAAAAACTAAACTCACTGCCATCGAGTCAGATCCAACTCATAGTAACTCGTCCTTGGATTTCTGAGGTGGTATCACTATGGAAGTAGATTGCCCAATCTTCCTTCTGAGGTATGCCTGGTGGGTTTGAACCACCAGGCTTCTGGTTAGCAGTCAAATGCTTTAGGCACTATGCCACCAGAGCTCCCATTGGAAGGATAACAGTGATCAGTGTATTTTCAAAAACTCACCTTCTCATTTTGGAACTTCGTTTGATTATGACAAATTAGGACCTTCTGAGAAGTCACTGTTTCATATATTATTTCATCAACTGGACCAGGCCATGATGACCTAAAATGTTACTAGACCCTGATTTGTCATCTCTTAGAATCATCATAATTTCACTAGCCTCAATCATATTATCCTAACTTTAATTTCTCTCTATGCTATATGTTTCTAGACTGGCAGTTCAGGGGAAAAAAATATGTGTAATATATCTGAATTACAGCAAAGCCCCTCCAATGTCTCTTATGGTGCCTTTTTAGATTAAGATATAATAATATGAATAGTTACATATTAGCAACTTCTAGCTCATTGAATCATATCCAAAGAATATTATTATTAGGGTATCATCCAGCTCTATGGATGGTTCCAGTTTTGCATAACAATTCTTGGTTTTGTATGATATTACAATTATTATTTTATTTAATTTATACTTAGTAAATTATTTCTAGTATCACAAATTTGATGGAACAACTGAATATGACAAAAGTTTCCTTAATTATCCAAGTGGTCTGAAGAAAACAGAATCTTTCTAGCTAATAAGTATAAAAATCATATTTGTAGAGTGTTTAAAATTTAGAAAAGACTCTCATCTATTATTTAGCTTTATCTCAAGCCATCCTGATAAGTAAATACAGTAATTATTACTATCATCCTTTTACAAGTGGAAAATTTAAAATTCAAAGCTTAATTGCTTTATCTGTAGCATATAGATAGGATCAGTGACTAAAACCAGAGCTTCTAATTCCAAGTATAAATCATGAATATAAAACCTTATATTCAGTATCCATAACTCTGTACCACAAATATAGGGGAATAAGACTTAAATTGACAGCTGGAAATTTTAAAGATAATAATGTAGATGATGAATTGTTTGTATACTTAACGTCAGTGATATTAAGCTGCTACTGAACTAAGACAATTTCTAATTCTTTTAATAGACTTGCACCGCCCAGGTTTAAAGACCTATTTTGTAGGTAGTCACATGGTAGTCTGTGATGATAAGATTGTATTTCTAGTATTAAGTTTTGTGTTTATGTACTGAATTCATGATGAGGGGAAGTGATGGCACAGAGAAATGATTGCCCTACAAGGTAATAATTTCTTACCAGAGACTGAAAATCAACAGTATTAACTAGGAACCATTTCAGTGGCATGAGATTGAACTCAATGAATGACATCTTATAACTCCTTTAACTCTAAACTTTTTTTTTTTTAATTTAGAAGATAAAATTTATCACAGTAGTTTTCTTTTATGTATTAATTTACATATAAAAAGACTTGTTCTACCTGTAAGGGAAAAAGATGATTTTATCATATAAGCTGGTACTTTTTTCTAAACTCTAAACTTTTATAATACTGTTAGTGTGACAATTTTCTCCTAATATCTCTCAATTTCATATATTTTAACATCAAAGTAATAACTTAGAATTTTGCCTTTCAAGTGCATGCACCTAACACCCTAGTGCTCAGTAAGGTTTTGGGTGTGAATTTATCTAAGAATATATTAGAGTATGCAGAAAAGGATTGCAGTAATTCATGATCATTTTTGGATTTGTAGAGTTCAGTGATTGTAAGTCTTAATACGATTTGATGATGTAGGTGTGGGCTCTTTGTGACCCACATTTCAGTATGTGAATATTTTTATGAGTATGTCAGAGTGAAAGTTAGTTTTATCAATTCTTACCTTTATATTAAGAGTGTAAATACATTTTTGTTTTATAATAATTTTACTGAACACGTTTATTTGATTGACAGGAAATGTTGCAGTGGCATTTTTACATTATAGAAGTATTGGTCCCTTGCTTTCATCATCTGACCACTTATTGGAACTTCAGAATTTTGATTATTCTGAAGAGGAAGAAAGAGTCATCTCTTCAGTAATATCTGTGTCAATTAGTTCAAATCCACTCACATTATATGAACTTGAAAATATTGCATTTACATTAAGTCATATAAAGGTAAGTTCTCGTTTTTGTGGTGGTTGTTATTTATGATTATGATATATTCAGAGAAGTGAATTCTTTTTTGTTGTGTCACTTTCAGTATATGTGAACTCTTGAATTTTTCTTTAAAAAAGATAAAAAATGAATATGGTTTCAATTAAGTTTTGTAAAAAATATTTTTGTTCTTTAAGTGCTCTTTTAGCTTTCTAATGAATACCAAAAATTTTCTATTTGACTCTCTAAAATTAAATTATATGTTTAGTTTTATTTTTAAAATATTGTTTCTTCTGAAAGTCTCCATACTTTTAGTTGATGAGTTAAAAAAAAAAAAAAAAAGGTCACTGTGGAACCAAAGAGATAAACAGATCATTTATATAATGAGGGAAATACCTGGTTAATGATTTTCATTAAAATAAAATTTTCAGGGATTTAGGTATTGAATTATATTAATTAGTACTTCATCATAGAGAAATTCAATGTCACTTCAAACACAAAAATATGTTATGAAGAAGTTAGTTGAGACTATTTTACTCTTATTATATTCTGAATCATTGTTCAAACTCATGTACTTAAAACTACAAAATAAAAAACATGTTAATAGCTAAGTAAATATTTATTTTTATATACCTGAAAACTGAGAAATGTGAAATGCTTCTATTTGTTTTTATTTGATGGTGTATTGAGCTTTTAATATAATTTCAGTAAATTATTAAAATACCTAAGTTCAATTTGGAGAATCTCAAACATGACCATTTGCATTTGCAAGTTAACCAGGGAAAATGAAAAAAAAAAGGAAAAAGAAAAAAAAAAGGAAAAAGAAAAAAAAAAGAGAGAGAAATCAAAAAGACCATATAGGCGTACACAAAATACAAATGTATCACTATAAATAATGACATCCAATGTAGGGAAATACTGTCTGACACAGTGCTGAAAGATGAACCCCTCAAGTAGGAAGGCACTCACAATATGACTGGGGATGATCTGCCTCCTCAAAGTAGAGGTGAGCTTAATAATATGCATGGAGTAAAGCTCTTGAGACCTTCATTTGCTGATGCGGCATGAATAAAAATGAGAAAAAATAGCTGCAAACATCCATTAATAATAGGAACATGCAATGCAATGAAGTACTAATCTCAGAAAATCAGAAGTTGTCAAAAATGAAATAGAACTCATAAAGATCAATTTGTAGGCATCAGTGAGCTGAAAAGGACTAGTTTTGGCAATTGTGAATCTGACAATCATATGGTCTGCTATGCCGAGAATGACAACTTGAAGTACGGTGTCACACATCAGGAGGGACCATTTCCTGAAGAAGGATATCCTTCTTGGTAAAGTAGATGGTCAGTGAAGGAGTGGAACACTCTCAATGAGATGAACTGACACAATGGCTGCAACAATAGGCTCAACTATGGTAATGATTATGAGGATGGCATAGGATTGGGTAGTGCTTTGTTCTGTTGTACATAGGGTCTCTATGTGTTGAAACCATCTCAGTGGTTCCTAACAACAACAATGTAGGGAGAAACTAAATGGGTATCTTTTGTTATGAGGTTGATTCCAACTCATGATGGCCTCCTGCATACAGAGTTGTATTGCTCTATAGTTTATTCAAGGGTAGGACCTTTCAGAAGCAGATTTCCAGGCCTGTCTTTCGAGATGGTTGTGGGTGGTTCTAACTGCCAATCTTCCAACTTGTAGAGTGCTACATTTGCACTGCCCAGAAACTTCTAAAAATGTAGAGCAAATGCAAATAAATTGTTGTTTAAATCTAAACATTGGTAGGCCTTTTGCAGAGGGGGAATAGAGATGTGAAATGTTTTAAAACTTGAAACTAAACTTATATATCAAAAAAGATTGGGCTAGATGAAAGATACAAAATGCAAATGATCCTCTTTGACACTAGAAACTAAACATTGTTCTTTTACATGATCTGATGGTTTTCCTACAGTTTTTTATTAAGGGAATGTTTTATTAGATCAAGAGATGCCAAGGACAACTAATTTCAGCAATTCTTGTTTGAAAAGAAACTAAACCATAGGGTTTATGAGGCAGTATTTTTACAGAAGTAGATTGCCCCGTCTTCCTTCCGAGGAGTGGCTGGTGAGTTTGAACCACCAACCTTCTGGTTAGCAGTCAAATGCCTTAGGCACTATGCCACGAGAGCTCCCACCAAACACATACATAAAGAAAAATTCTTCACCATAATTAATGAGAAGACTTGTTTAACCTTCATCTATCTACCTAATCCCTGGTTCTCACCTCTCTGAGGAGAAAATTTTGATCCAGATGACCTTCTAAGAAAATAGAAGACATATGAGGAAATGAAAACTATCTTCATTTTCCTGATTCTCTAACTTATCAGTAACTTCAACTATTAATATATATTTCTCCATTACATCAGTGGGATATATATATCGTTGTTTGTTGTTGACTCAATTCCAACATATAATACTATGGGACAGAGTGGAACTGCCCCATAGGGTTTTCTTGGCTCTAACTCTTTGTAGGATTAGATCCCTAGCTTTTTTTTTTTTTTTTCCTCTTGTAGAGTTACTGATGGTTTCCAATCACTTACCTGTCAATTAGCAACCAAGTGCTTAACCACTGTGTCATCAGGGTTCCTGGGAATATTAATTGTAGTTGTAATAGTAGGATAGACCTTGTGGGGGTCTTTCTTTACTAATTGCAGCAGATATTTTGTGAGTCTGTTCAGTCTGAAAATAAATGGACTTCAATTCTAGGGAATTTCCTAGAATTTTTTTGGTATTTTCCCCATTGTCACGAGCTGGAATCAACTTCATAACAAAAGATACCCATTTAGTTTCTTCCTACATTGTTGTTGTTTCCCAGAAACACCAATGTGTCTGTTCTCTCTTTTGATTATTTGCTACTTGAATATGAGATTTCCTACCCAAGCTTCTTTTATTTTATTTTTACTTTCCCAACTTTTTTTCATGCTACAATATTTTTTATTTCTGCTTCATACTTAAGTTTCACTGAAATAAACAGATATTTTACCCTACTTTTGTTTAATGGGTATGATATCTAATATTTATGATAATCCATTTTTGTTGTTGTTGTCATTAGGTACTATCAAGTCAGTGTACATAGTGTTTATTTGTAAAACAGAACAAAACATTGCCCAGTCCTGTGTCATTCTTATAATCATTACTGTGTTTATGCTCATTGTTGCAAACTGTGTCAAGCCATCAGCCATCATGCTGCGGGTCTTCCTCTTTTTCACTGACTCACTACTTTACCAAGCCTGATGTCCTTCTGCAGGGATGGTCCCTCCTGATAACATGGTCAAAATACTCGAGACAAGGTCTCACCATCCTTGCTTCCAAGAAACATGTTAACTGTACTTCTCCTAAGACAGATTTCTTTGTTCCCTGAGAGAAACATATTTGCAACACCATAATCTAAAGGCATCAAATCTTTGGTTTTCCTTATACATTGTTCAGCTTCCACATGTACATGAGACAATTGAAAATGCTATGGTTTGTGTGAGACGCACCTTACTTTTCAAGATGCCATCTTTGCTTTTTAACTCTTTAAAGAGGTCTTTTGCAGCAGATTTGCCTAAGGCAATCAATCTTATGATTTCTTGACTAATGCTTCCTTGGACATTGATTGTGGATGCAAGTAAAAGGAAATCCTTGACAACTTCATTTTCTTCACTTGCCATGATATTGTTTATTGGTCTTGTTATGAGGATTTTTTGTGCCTTTATGTTGAAGTGTAATCCATACTGAAGACTGTTGTCTTTGACCTTCATCAGTAATTGCTCCAAATCTTCTTCATTTTCAGCAAGCAAAGTTGTGTCATATGAAAACAGCAGGTCAGGTTATTAGTGAGTGTTCCTCTGATCCTGATGCTACGTTCTTCATATAATATAGCTTCTTAGCTTACTTCCTCAGCATAAAGATTGATTTTCAACCATGTAGTATTCCATTGTTCAGTTGATCTATGTTCAGGTTCTCCATGAACACAATTAAGTGTTCTGGAATTTCAATTTTGCACAATATTATCCATTGGGGAAGAAAGAAAAGGCATGGGAGAAGTGTTTTCTGACCTCCTCTAACTTCACAAGCAGGAGAGAGAATCAAGATGAACATCAACAGCTCAAGGCTGATTCTTGTGTGGCACAGAGGTCAGAGATGCTACCACCCTCCAAACTTTTGACCAGTTCTGACACCAACTGTCCCTCCCAGAGAATTCTCTAATTTGTTGCAATGACCACACAGAACTCACAGGCAATACTGATGATGATGGGTTTCTTAGGGAAGTAACTGGTTACAATACAGGATAAGAAACAACTCATGATACATTTCTTCAATCAGAGAGCTTCTTCTCACCTATGCCACAGCCATGCTTCTCTCTGGCCTTGGCCTCTGCCCTGCTTACATCAGTGTTATAAAGCTCTTTTGTTTTGCTGTATAGGTGCCCAGAGAGACATCCCAATCTACTAGCAAGGCTCCTGCCCAAAGATACTCAGCTTGCTTTCTCTGTGCCCTGAAACTTCACCATTCTGTCTTGGGCCTATCTCTTGGTTCTGTTGGTTCTTCTGCCTCTGCTCCCTCGTTCTCTCTGCTATCTCAGCCCAGGGATCTCAGGTTTACTCCTGGCTCTTTTCTCTTGATTGCAGTGAGATCTCCCTTTCTCCCTCTGGGATGGCTCATTTTAAGCCTAGCAAGAGGGCAAAGTTTAGCAATCCACATGCCAGGGTTCCATAGTCCTTATTTGCATCTCCCCACCTCCACAAGTGTGCCATGTTCTTATTTATATTATTAGCAAGCTAGCCAATCCCTTTGGTGTGCCACAAGCACCTCATATTTGCAAAGTCCCACATAGCCATCTAATGAGAGTCACAAAGACCAAAACCATGACTACAAGAGCCAAATTAAGTAATTCATGACATCACATCCACAATGTGTCATGATCCACACTGCTGAAAAATCTTTGCATACTCAATAAAATACATTTAAACATCTTTCTGGTATTCTCGGCTTTCAGCCAAAATCCTTCTGACATCAACAATGACAGGCCTCATTTCATGTCCTTTTCTGAATCCAGCTTAAATTTCTGGCAATTCCCTTTCTATGTATTTCTGCAAGAGTTTTTCAATTATCTTCAGGAAAATTTTACTTGCATATGATTTTAATGTTGCTTGATAATTTCCTCATTCTCTTGAATCGCATTTCTTTGGAATGGACAACATATGGACTTCTTCCAGTTGGTTTGCCAGGTAGTTGAATTCCAATTTTCTGAGCATAGCTGAATGAGAATTTCTAGCACTGTATCCATTTGTAGAACTGTTCAGTTGGTATTCCTTCAGTTCCTGGAGTCTTTGTTTTTTGCCAATGCCTTCAGTGCAACTTGAACTTCTTCCTTCAATATCATTAGCTCTTGATGATATGCTACTTCCTGAAATGTTTGAACATATACCAATTCTTTTTAGTGCAGTGATTCTTATTCCTTCCATCTTCTTTTGATGTATTTTGTATCATTCAATATTTTAACCCATAGAATCCTTCAATATTGCAACTCAAGACTTGTGCTTTTCCTCCATTTTTTTCACCTTGAGAAGTGTCAAACAAGTTCTTCCCTTTTGGTTTTTTAAGTCATTCCCTTTGTACATTTTCATTATAATGCTTTACTTTGTCTTCTTGATCCACCCTATGAAATTTTTCATGTCAGCTCTTTTACTTTATCATTTCTTCCATTTGCTTTATCTACTGTGGATTTGAGAGCAAATTTCAGAGTCTGTTCTGACATTCATTTTTGTATTTTCTCTATTTTCTGTCTTTCTAAGGACCTTTTCTTTGCTTCTTGTATGGTGTTCTTGATGTCATCCCATCATTCATTGGGTCTTTGGTCATTAGTTTTCAATGTGTCAAATCTATTTTTGTGATTAGGTCTAAATTCAGATGGGGTATACTCAAGGTCATATTTCAGCTTCAACTTGAACTTGCATATGAGCAATTGATGGTCTGTTCCACATTTGACCCCTGCCCTTGTTCTGACTGATGATACTGAACTTCTCCATCAATGCTTCCCACAGATGTAGTTGATTTGACTCCTATGTATTCCATCTGGTGAGGTCCAAGCATATATTGCAATTATGTATTAGTAAAAAAGAATTTACAATAAATCAATCTTTGGTCATTCAAAGTGTATAGTGTGTAAAGATATTATAATGTAACTGACAGCAATGTAGTTCAAGATAGATCTCAAAATGTTTTTGATGATGATTTCATTGCATTCTTCTTCAGTTTGTCATTCCTGGCATATAATTTTTTTTTTAAATTGTTACCTGTTTTCTGTGTTGTTTTAGTCCTGATTTCTTCTGTTTGGCTTTCTTGCCTTTGTTCTTTGTCTTTCTATCAGAATCTGTCCTCAGATGTCTGCTGGCCTATGACCATCCACTCATATTTAAAAATGAGGCTTTTGAAAGATGAGTACTTACTTAAGTAGGCTTATAGCAGTTTTGTGTTTTACTACAGATTTATCTTCAGCTAAGTTCTCAGTCATTGCAGTAGAAGATCCTATAGATCAGTAATGGGAGTTTGGTGGTTCAATGGTAGAATTATTGCCTTCCTTGCTGGTGACCCTGGAAGGAGCCCTGGTGGTGCAAACATTGAATGCTTGTTGCTAACTAAAAACTCAGTTGTTTGAACTTGCCACCCACTCCATGGGAGAAAGATGTGGGAGTCTGCTTCCACAAATATATATAGTCTTAGAAATGGTATAGACCAGTTCTGGTCTGTCTTATAGGTTTGCTATGAGTCAAAATTGACTTTATGGCAATGGGTTTGGTTTGCTTTGCTTTTATGCTGGTGACCCAGGTTTGGTTCCTGGCCAGTGTATGAGCAGTCATCCCCTGTCTGCCAGTAAAGGCTTGCATGTTGCTCTGATGCTGAACAGATTTCACCACAGCTTCCAGATGAGACTGATCATAGGGATGGCACAATAGGGCAGCAATTATCCCATTGTGCATGAGTTTGCCAGGAGTCCAGGACAACTCCAGGGTAGCCTGCAACAATAAATGTCAGTACTTCAAAGAAATTTATCTTGTAGCAACCAGTTTCCTAGGAGGAAAACTTTTAGTCAACTGCCTAAGGGCAGAAACCTAGCTATGGGGATTAAGAGAACTAAAAGAATGTGGACATCATGGTGAAGACTCAGTATGTAGTGAGACCCTCACTTGATCCCCCATTTTCTGTATGATACTCACACTGTCAACTGACTTTGGTTTACCAGTACTACAGTCCTTCTCATTTCTCTGGCTTATCTGGTTGGGATGAAATTGGGCATTTTCCAAGCTGTTTTTGGGAAATTGGACCTAGAGCTTTGATTTTCTTCTCATAGTTTGACCTCATTGGAAAACTTCTAGCCATCATTCTGATTTAGCTCAACCACTGACTTCCTAAGCTCAGCCTCTAGTTAAATTCAGTCTGTCTTTGCAATTGTTCCAATTGTTGACCTAAATCTTGTATTTAGAACTCATTAAAATAATTATTTTATCATTGAGAAAGATACTTCATCTTTTCTACTGAGAATCCCTGGCTCCCTGCTCATTGCCTCTCACATATTGGGCACTCAACAAATATTTTCTTTAATGACTAGCTGTTTGAAGATTTGTGTCTGATCTTGTACAACTTTACTTAATAATGATTACCAATTATATCCATTTTCTGGCCAATTGCTTTTGACTCATGGCAACTGTATGGGACAGAGGAAAACTGGCCCCTAGAGTTGCCTAGGCTGTAATCTTTGTGGAAGCCGATAACCACAACTTTCACCTGTGGAGTTGCTGCTGCAAGGTTCAAAACGATGCCCTTTTGGTTAGGTTCTAAGTCCTTAACCACTGTGCCATCAGGGCTCCTTCGTAGTTAGTCTTAAATATATCTTTTGACTCTTTTTGCTTCTTAAAACAATACAAATATAATAGGAAGGATTGTTTTAAGGAGCAAACTAGACAAAGCAGGTGAGAGGGCACTGTAAATTGCTTTATAATTGTAAATATTTTTTCTTCTTTCTACAAAATAGAGTATTAAGCATTCAGCAAACAATTATTAAAGCTAACAGTACTTAAAAAAAATCTCATTGCCCTTGAGTTGGATCCAATTCATAGCAACCCCACTTGGGTTTCCCAGGTGGTATCAGTACAGAAGTAGAGTGCCCAATCTTCTTTCCCACTTCCCAGGAGTGGCTGGTGAATTTGAACTGCCAGCTTTCTGGTTAGCAGTCAAATGCCTTAGGCGCTATGCCACCAGGTTTAACTGCTAACCAGAAGGCTGGTGGTTCAAACCCACCAGCCACTCTTCAGAAGGAAGACTAGGCAATCTACTTCTGTAGAGATGCTGCCTCAGAAACCCAAGGAGGGGTTTCTATGAGTCAATGGCAATGAGTTTTCTTTTCTTTTTTTTTTAACAGTACTTTATTTATAGTGTTATTATTAATTGCAAATTATGATAAAGAGAACTCCACTATGTATTGAGCAAACTCTCTCATAGTATATGCAGTCTAGACTCTTTCAATCGCTTACTTATCTTCATAACTTTTTACCTCACTAATTTTGCACTGACTGCACTGGCTTCCAGATATTTGTGGAAGAATCCTGTTCAATCACTTCATTATTTCTCCACTTTTTATTCCAGCGGTGTAGAACTCCCATTTCCTATGTCTACCTGTCTCATCCCTCACTTCAGGGAGGTATTTGGGTGGATGTCATTCCATGTGAAAGGCTTTATCAGACCAAGCTCCTTATCATATTCTTTCTCTTTCTCTTTATTTTTCTTGTTTAATAATTTCTCATATTCCTTACAAGAATTTAAAGTCAATAATGCAACTATTTTTTCTGTTGTTGTTGTTGAGTGTTGTATTCCCAGAGGTAGGTCAATGACTAATTCCTAGTAGATATTCAAATTTATTGAATGGAGATTACGATAATTAGGTGTTATACCCTGTTTTAAATAACATATGCAGCATTTTACTTAATGATTTTAAAACAACTCTGTGAGATTCAGTTGATAAAATATAGCATTATTACATTATAGATTTCAATTCTCCCAAATAATAGCAGCATTTGTTTATTTATATTTATTAAGTGTTTCAATTTAGATATGATATTAATCTTAATGATACTCAAAGTGCTGCAAAAACCATATGTATGTGTAACTTTTTCTTTTTTTCCCATCAGTAAAATATGTCTTTTTCAGATCTCAGATAAGCATAGGAGTCAATGTGCATTTTGGAACTATTCGTCTGACACAATGAATGGCAGCTGGTCTTCAAAAGGCTGTGAGCTGATATACTCCAATGAGACCCACACCTCTTGCCAATGTAATCACCTGACACATTTTGCAATTTTGATGTCATCTGGTCCTTCTATTGTAAGACAAATTTCCACTTCATATTTATAAATATACCTTTTTGTGTTTTGTTCTATACCACTTAAGAGAATAATTAATTTTTATGTTTTCCTTGTGTATAGTTATCAAAAATAGTTAATATTCTTGGTAAAACCCCCAAATTATGTTATTTTTAGTCTTTGTTTTTCTCCCTGCCCCCTGGGACATATTTGGTCTGGGGTTTGGTTTATCTATATTCTACGATTTATCTAGCCTTTAATACATAGTAGACTGTGTGTTATGTCAAATGTCCATCATTGACACATCCTTTTTAATGATGCTTGAAGGACCATTTGTATAATTTAATATATCATGTATTTTAGGGCTTTGTCTTTTTATTGAAAGTTTTACTGTTGCTTTATTTATTGTTTTTAATCAATGACAAAACATATCTGAAAATATTTGATACTTGAGCAATGTTTTTAGCAATATAGAAACCACCAGGTTTTAGAACATGTACAGGTGAGTTGCTTCATAATAGGTATTTTCCATTTGTAATATCTTGCTTTTATATTATATAATTATTACATAATTTGTTATTTTATAACTTTATCATAATATTCCTTACATTACAAATTTATTTCCTCTAACACTAAGAATCCATTAGTTAAGTGTTAAGTGTAAAAATATCCAAATAAAATCCACCGTAAGTTAATGACTAAAAAACAAAACTCACTACCATCCAATTGATTTCGACTCATAATGACCCCTGCTTGGATTTCTGAGGTGGTATCTCTGTGGAAGTAGATTGCCCATTCTTCCTTCCAAGGAGTGGGTGGTGGGTTTGAACCACCATCCTTCTGCTTAGCAGTCAAATGCCTTAGGTACTATGCCACCAGAGACAGCCATATATTTTAAAGGTGAGTTTTTCTGAATGTTAAGTAAGCAGAGAAGCTTCTGTTCTGTGTATGTGTGTGTATAGACACCCACACAGAGAAGGTGACACAATAGAATGCAGAAATTATCAGATAGCATCTTTAATATCACGTGAGAGAAATATTGCTGAATATAATTTGAAAATAGTTCTAGCAGTATATCAACAGGGAACTGCCAAAAATTCAAGTAGATTAAGAAGAAGGCATGGAACAGGGAATATCATTGTTGATGTCAATTGAATCTTGGCTGAAAGCAAGGAATACCAGAAAGATGTTTACCTGTGTTTTATTGACAATGCAAAGGCATTTGACTGTGTAGCTCGTAACAAAGTATAGGTAACATTGCAAAGAATGGAAAAATTCCAGACACTTAATTGTGCTCATGAAGAAGCTGTACATAGCTCCCAGAAAGACAGTCATTCAAACAGAACAAGGGGATATTGCATGGTGTAAAATTAGGAAAGGTGTGTGTCAGGGTTGTATCCTTTCACCATACGTACTCAGTCTGTGTGCTGAGAAGCTGGACTATATAAAGAAGAATATAGCATCAAGATTGGAGGAAAACTCATCAACAACCTGAGATATGCAGATGACCCAACCTTGTTTGCTGAAAGTGAAGATGACTTGGAACACTTACTGATGAAGTTCAAAGCCTCAGTCATCAGTATGGCTTACACCTCAGCATAAAGAAAACAAAAATCTTCACAACTAGACCAGTAACGTCAGAATAAGTGGAGAAAAGATTGAAGTTATCCAGGATTTCATTTCACTTGGATCCACAATCAACACCCATGGAAGCAGCAGTCATGAAATTAAATGACATATTGCATCAGTCATATCTTCTGCAAAAGACCTCTTTATAGTGTTTAATAGCAAACATGTCACTTTGAAGTTTAACACATGTCTAACCTAAGCCATGGTGTTTTCAGGTGCCTCATATGCATGTGAAAGCTGGACAGTGGATTAGGAAGGTAGCAGAAGGATTTATACATTTAAATTTTGGTGTTGGGGAAGAATATTGACTGTATCATAGACTACTAGAAAAACAAATATATCTGTCTTGGAGGAAATACAGCCAGAAAGTTACTCATAAGTGATAATGGTCTGACTTTGTCTCTCATAATTTGATCAGGTTGTCAGAATATACAGTAACATATAATATTAATCCATTTAGAATATATCAACCTTGGCTATTTCAAAGTCTCTGAATTATAATGTTTTGATATTCCATGTGTTCAGCATTTCTAACATCTGTGTTCAATGTATTTTAGAGGAATAATTACATAGAAGTAAGACTTGTTTTTACCACTGACAAATCTATTTAAATTAACCATTTTCACATTACAATAACAAATTCCCTTTCTAATATGATGAAACAGATGACAATAACATTGTTAAACCATATACTAATATATACTATGTGTAGAAAAAAATCATTAATTACAGAACTGTTAAAGTACTGCATGATTTACATGAGATTACTCTGAACATTGAATGTTTTCAAAGTATATACAATTTTTCTCATCTAAATGCACATTTGTATTTTTACATTTTACAAACATTTTGCTTGGTGTTTCACCAAAAAGGGAAGTTCATTATATGTTGTAGTTCCTTTGACAATTTAGAGTTATTCTCTTAACAGATTTATTATTATTTTCCCTTAGGGTATTAAAGATTATAATATTCTTACAAGGATCACTCAACTAGGAATAATTATTTCCCTGATTTGCCTTGCCATATGTATTTTTACCTTCTGGTTCTTCAGTGAAATACAAAGCACCAGGACAACAATTCACAAAAATCTATGCTGTAGCCTATTCCTCGCTGAACTTGTCTTTCTTGTCGGAATCAATATAAACACTAATAAGGTATGTGGGACTCCTTACTCTGTTTTTGTTATCTAAATTTGTACTTTCCTAAATATATATTTCATAGACACATGAATAACAATTAAGATCTTAATGGGGCAAAGATACTATATAATTTGGTTTTAAGTTGTCTTTTCTAAGCCTAAGAAGCTCTGGAGGCACAGTGCCAAAGGCATTTGACTTCTGTAGCAGTTAGGTTGTGTGTCAGCTTCCGTGGGCCTGGTTTTGAGTGGCTGGGCAGCTGGTTGTAGTTATTCCCCATGATGAGATTGGCAATAAGCTCCATGATAGAATCTAGTAGAGCAGCTGAGTAGCTGCCTCAGGGATGTTGTGTGCTTAAGGATGTGATCTGCTTCCAGTATGTAAAGAGAAGTTTTGAGAAAGGTTTCTGCAGCTTTTTGGCACACTTGGACCCTCCAGGTAGCTGAGTCTTCATTTAGCAGCCTGTCATGTTTCTTGCTGATCTTGGGACTGTCTCTGGATTTGAACTAGTAGCCTCCCATGTTCTTTGGTACTATTGGGACTATGGCATTTTATTTGTCGACCTTGGGCTTGTTAGCCTCAGCAGTCAGCAAGCTGCCTGAGTGAATAGACACTTCTAGCTCCAGGGGGCCAGAAGCAAGAGGTAGACCTAAAGCCAAGGGGCACTCACCAAGCCCTTAGAACTGGCACTTTGAACTCGGACTTTCAACCAACTAACCTATAAGAAAATAAACTCCTGTTTGTTAAAACCACCCATTTGTGGTATTTCTGTTAGAGCAGCACGAGGTAACCAAAGCAACTGCTAACCAGAAGGTTGGCAGTTCAAATCCACCAGCCATTCTGTGAAAGAAAGACTGGGCAATCTACTTCCATAAAGATTTACTACCCAGAAACTCGGTGTGGGTTGCTTTGAGTCAGAATCAACTTTATGGCAGTGGTTTTTTGTTGTTTTTTTTTTTTTTTTTTTTTCTAAGTCTGATAATGCCAACATATCTTAGCAAACTGCTTACTAAAGTCCATGAACCAAAATGTCCCTTGTTATCAAGAATCAGAAACAGATTAAAATTTTGCAACAAACTGAAGAAGTACCTTTTCATTTGTTTTGTTTTCAGGTGGGAAATGAACAGAGTAGAGGTAGTACTTGAAATATTGTCTTAGGGATTGAACTGTAACGCTAGGGTTCATAGGTTGAAATATAATGAACTGACTGCCTGTCATCTACACTTTCCTATCTGCTCATTGCACTTTCTTGCTAATGTATATATACCCTTACCAAGTAGTTTCCATATTGTTTCACTGTAGATCCTCCAAGAAGTAGAAACTGAAAATGAATAAATATTCAATAAGTTTAGTAGTGCATATGCCTATGAGAAAAAAAAATGATAAGGGGGAGACTTGGGGATCTGTCAGATCAAGATGCAGCCAGGCCCTAACTGAAAGACAGGTGGAAGAAGAGTGAGTGGAAGTATTTCACATAGCCTTTCAGTTCTAAGGAATGTTCAAAAAGGTTGTTAGGGAGTCTTTCCGGGAGTCCTTGAGCCCAAGTTACCTGTCTGAGAAATTCCATATCTCCCAGGAATCGTGTTGTGCTGTCATGATCTGGCTGCAGCCTTTGGGAAACACAAATACCACAATGGGCTTCAGAGTGCAGCAGCTGAATGCCTAGGTCAATTACACTCCCTGCATTCAGAGACTGGAGAAGTGCATCTTCATGGCTGCACAACAGCAAATTCCTTCCATATCTCTATTCTCAGAAATTTTTCAAGTACTGAAACTAACGATCAGTTACCAAGATTTTCTTTTGCAGTTGATGTCCACAAAGCGCCTATTTTAAATAGTGTACACTAGAGGATAAACTCCATACCTGTTTTTGTTTTTTTGCTGCAATATTCTTAGAACATCTCAATTTATCTATGCTTACCACTAGCCTCCAATACCTATTTATTCTTTCAGTCTCCTCCTACCATCATGCTCAGCCCCAAACTATTCTTTATAGTGGTTATTTTTCACTTTCTTTCACCTCTCATAACCTCATTCTCAACCTATATATCAAATCTCACTCCTGCATCTAAGTGGCTTCCAATTTTTGATATTTGTTTTCAACCTTATACAGTATTCTCCAATATATTTTAGTGTGTGCTCTCATTGTGCTTAAATTTTGGTGATTTAATAACAGTAATAAGCATGTAAGTGTATATTATCTTTCAAGTGATAGATGTCATGAGCTCCATTAAAAAAGAATACAGGAACATGTAACTACTTCTTTTTTGGTTATTTCTTATAAGGCTAACCTCAGTTCTGGATGTGTATTAAATACTTATAAATGTTGTTTAATTGAAAGCCAACTTAAATATACTTTATACACTTACTACTTAAAGTAATTCTATAATGGATATTTTTGCAAAATATTATTTATCTCATCTGTAAACCCAATGTTTGTCCCTTGATTCAGAAATCATCATATTGTTTAGTATAGGGCTGAAAAATAATTTTCATTCTTAATAAAATTAAGGGGAAGAAAGGCATCTGCAAAACAGAAACTGACTTAAATCATAAAATATTCACCACAACACTTGGCTCATCTGTGAATAAACCACAGTTTATTGCATAACACAAAGTGTATAAAAATTACAAGAGCAGCAACTTAGTTTTGTCACAGCATTGGTGAATACTTCACACTGATGAAGCCCCCTTCTTTCAAATCAGCTGGAGGTAGTATATAAATAATTGACATTTGAAAAGAATATATTACTGTGATTAATGTTGTATCAGGTGGCATAATTTATGCACAAAGTCTATATATTTTATATTATGATCATTTTAAATCACACATTGCTTACAATTTTTTTTTTTCCTTTGATTTTAGCTCTTCTGTTCAATCATTGCTGGACTGCTCCACTACTTCTTCTTAGCAGCCTTTGCTTGGATGTGCATTGAGGGCATACACCTCTATCTCATTGTTGTGGGTGTCATCTACAACAAGGGATTTTTGCACAAGAATTTTTACATCTTTGGCTACCTAAGCCCAGCTGTGGTAGTTGGATTTTCAGCTGCATTAGGATACAGATACTATGGCACTACCAAAGTGTAAGTTAAAATGATTTCAAAATAATTTGAAATGTAATTTTGAAAATGCTTCACCATATCATTGTGAATTTTTCTTGGTTGAAATGCATTCAAACATTTATAGATTGTATCTATTATTTTCTTTTCAGATGTTGGCTTAGCACAGAAAACAACTTTATTTGGAGTTTTATAGGACCAGCATGTCTAATCATTCTTGTATGTATGTTTACAATTTTTATTAGAGCTCAAAAGAATGATGGTTAAATGGTGTTTAAATTCCCAGCAATTGAATAGCCTCTCTAAGACAAAAAAAGAAAAAGAAAAAGAACCATGATCAATGTGCAGTATATAATTAATTAACATTTTACATTTATTGTATTGTTATTCAGAAAAATATGTGTATATATTAACGTATTGCAATTTATTTGCCTCCTTGGAGGATGATAGATTTCTGCATGATGTGTAGTTTATAGGAAAAAACATTTTTCACTTATCAGTAGTATCTCAGCATACTTCAATACTGAGAGTGTTCCAACAAGCTGATAATCTGGCAGTTTAGATGTTTACGTTATTTAATCTTTTATCGATGATCGGTCATCTTTGAAGATTAGACTGTCATCTTCGTAGTTTTTCGTCCTTATGTACCCTGTCATCATGAAAGTGACTTTAAACTAAATTGCAACGTCAGAGATAAGAACCCCCTATTTCTTATGAGCAGACAAGTCATGTGTTGATAGTCCTATTTCAGCAAGGAAGAGGGCCTTTTAATTCTTATTGGAAGTGGTCCCAAACCTACAAATTTGGCAGGTATTATATGTTCCATTCTAAATAAACACACTTTTATATGTCTCAAAAGCATTTCTAAGTGCTGGAAGTTCTCAACAAGCTTTCTGACTATAATAGTCTGTCAATGAATCTAGGAAGTATGACAGGAATCCAGGATGGAAGGAATTGTCAGCAGAGAAGTTGTGACAATATTTTTGACAACTTTGTCCCATATGTTTTGACCACAAACTAGGCATCTTTTTTGCCTTTTTGTGTGTGTGTGTCTCACTTTCTTTCTTTCTTTTCCCATGAGTTCCTTATGATTGCAATGGAGCTACTGAATAGAGAAACACTTGATATGCAAAGCAGAGGATTTTCAGGAAGGTTTACCTTTTAATGGTATAAGTGAAATAAAAGGTATTTGGATATTAAGCTTCTTAGACATTGCAGAAATTACTTATAAATTTCACAATGATTATAGCAGTGTAAAAAGAAATGATTGGATAGATTTTGACTAAAACAATTTCAGAAATAATTTACTAAGTTTCCAAAATTTTCCACCCACTTAAATATACTGACTGAACAATGTCTTACTCATAGATTGTCATCTGTGAGCCTGCTATGAATATTTTGTGTGAAGATACTTTATGTATTCTAATTTTACTGCTTCCCTATCTACAGAGTGGACAGTCTCTGATACGGTTTCTTACAAGTGACAGTTATACAGAACAGTGAGTGTTTTTTTTTTTGTATTTTAGATGAACAGTAGCAGGGTAGAAATTATACTGAATACAGGAGAAAATAGCATATTTCTTTCAAGAAATAAGGGGAAATTGTTACATAAAATTTCTTTTTAATAGATGTTTATGTGAGAGAAAAGATAACTTTGGATTATTTTAAATAGTAAGATCCACAGACCCTAGATAGGCTTTCCTGCAAACTTCCCTTAAAGCCTAAATGAACAATGTCACACTGTTCTTGTTTGACATTAATTAACCAATCCATTTTCTGCATAATTTTAGTAAAATGATCATTCCCAGGTCAACCAGAGGGTCAGACTACTTACAGAATGATGAACCACTTCAATTTTACTCTAAAATTAAACATTATTTATATTTTATTGCTTTTAAAATAACAGATAATCTATAAATAATAATTTAAATGGAGTGAATTTATTTACTCTACATCTTCCTGTTCTGTGCTGAAGCTGACATATTATTAGCCAGCTGTATAGCATAATGTTAAAAGAAACTTTTCCTGTTACCCCAAAATAGTATCTGGTTCAAAGACAAAGTCAAAGAGATATTGAATAGCAAATAGTTAAAAAAAGAACTAAGAATAGAGGCTGACACTTTTCATACATCTAACAAAGAGATGGCAGGACTAGCTGTATGAGAAGAACAGGACTGGGGAGGGGAGGCCAGGAGGCGGTGACTCAGAGTTAGGTGTCCTTGGCTTTGGAGGTAATACAGCTTTCTCTATGAGAAGATTTCATTTTCCCTGATTGTTGTTGTTGTTGTTGTTGTTGTTATGTGCCTGATAGCAAGAAAAAAGGAAAGTGCCTCCCAGCCCCTGGCAACAAGTTGTTAGGAGTACTCCAAGAAAGTTTATAGAAAAAGAAGAGTAAGCTATACAAGCTATACTTGTTTCTGATTGAATTATTTCAGGACTGTGAAATCTTCATGTCTCCTTGGAATATAAGAAGAGCAGAGTATGATAAGCAAACTTTTAGGAGAGCTTGACATGTGTCCCCTGACTCTGGGCCAAATATGAACATAGCGACCAGCACCTACTTCTGTTTCTGCAGGCTGCATGCTTACTGCAGTGCCCCTTGACAGCAAAGAAGAAAAGGAACATCATATAGTGCACTTAGGAATAAAGTGATAGGAGACTAACCAAACCTCAGTTGCTCCATGAGCACAGAAAAGTTAGAGAAGGGGAGATATTTGGGGGCAGCCCAGGAGGCTGTTAAGTCAAGTGACGTTATATAAAACTAAGAGGTGGAGTAGAATGGAGACATGATTGCTCTTCTCTCTGAAGAACAGAGGAGATCAAAGTGAAAATTAAATACTCCACACACCAAGAAAACCATGCATACTATAGTGGAGGCCATCACATAAACCAAGACTACCAGCAGTAATAAGAATAAATTAAATCCAAGTGATGTCATAAATTCTCCCTCACATTGCCAAAAGGTGAGCAGACACATTAGCCTCCCAGCAGCAGAGGAATTGGAAATAGAGGTGCAGTATCTTAGAATCAAACATGCTACTCCCACATTCACCTACACAGGCACAAATACGTGTACTCTAAGATTCTGGAATGCAAAAAGAAATGAAACACCAGTTTATTTATTTATTTGTTTATAATCCAAAACTTGCTAAGAGCCTTGGCATGTGGTTTTATGCAAGTCTGGAGGAAAAAGAAAATAAAATACTTTGTTATGTATAATTCACTTGCCATTTTGGAAATAGAATTACCTACTGGTTGGAAAACTATCATCCTATGCTTGGGAATATTCTGGTAGGTAAGGATGCCACACAATATGATTAAGTTCACCATTCTGCTTGAGTTCCCTGACATGATAGGAGCACAAATAGAATATGAGCTACCGTGTACCCCCTCTATATAGGTCAATGAGGAGAAAACATGAAAAAAATTACATATCAATGATATTGGTGAGATACAGAAGAGATCAATAGTGGATAAGTACTCATTCAACATGTTTTTTTTTAGTGGTGGGAGAACTTGTTTGTGGATATGCCAAGCAGCAGATACTATTTATGTAACAGGGAATGGGCAGAGGAGTCATAGTGTGAACTCAAGTTTCTGAAAAACAGCCTTGTAAGTTTGCCAGATCCCTTGTGGAGGGAAAAGGAAAAGCAAGAACTTGGTCAATATTATAAATAAGATAATGCCAGAAATAAACAAAATTATTATCAGCTCTATTTTGAAGAGTATTCAAGAATTCATAGAATTCATCATGTCCTAGTCGTGGTTGTTATTAAATTTTTAATCAGATTTTTACCTCTATAAATAAACATCCATTTCTTCTTCACTTTTATAGTTAGGTCTTGCTATCCTTTGCTAAGATTCTGGTGTTATTAATAATAATAACAAAAATAAGAACTTTATTTTTTAAATTTTACAAATTACTGAGTTTTGAAACAAAACTTTAATTTGTTTTATTTCTTGTTTTTCCCCGTTGGTATTATAGAAGGAAGAAGATAACTCTTTTTAAAACTCATTAAGCCAAAATTTGTTGTTACTATCTCATTGTATAGTATTAAAAAATATAGGAATTGATTTAAAAGATACATGACCAAGGCTCTACGTCTAGTAGTAAATATTGGGACTAGAATTGAACATATTTCTGTTTTATACGATACTTACCTTTTCATTTCACCTATCCTGTTTTGCTAACAGCTTTTAACTTATCATTCTGTTGTCATTCTTTCCCATTTAATTTTAATCTATGCAGAATAAACTTCCTGAGAACTAGCTCAGACAATGAGAACTATTAGTAATAAAAATAACAATATCAATGTTTATTCCTGGCACTAATATAAACATCCCCCATGTATTAGTACATTTAGTTTAATCCTTCACACAACTCAATAAAATGTGTGTGTGTTCATATGATTTATTTTATTTAAAAGTTGGAGAAATTTAGGCGTAGGGAGATTGCACAGCTTGCCTTGTTGTTGTTGTTGTTGTTGTTTGCTGTCGAGTCGGCCCCGACTCATAGCGACCCCTCCTTGGGTTTCCGAGGCAGTATCACTACGGAAGTAGGATTTCCCAACCTTCCTTCCAAGGAGTGGCTGGTGGGTTTGAACCAACAGCCTTCTGGTTAGCAGTCAAGTGCCTTAGCCACTATGCTACCAGAGCCTAACAGCTAGTAAATGCCAGAACCAGAACTCACACTCAGGTAATGGTATCCAGAACCAACTTTCTAAGTTCCAATGCTGATATTTCCCCATTGCCTCTAGTCCAAATGCTGTAAGCAAGCTTACAAAGTTCTCACTAATATGGTTTGGTTGTTATTGTTGTAATATGCCTTCGAGTCGATTTCAACTCATAACGACCCCTCCTTGGGTTTCCGAGGCAGTATCACTATGGAAGTCGATAGCCCCATCTTCTTTCAGAGGAGTAGCTGGTGGTTTGGAACCATCAGCCTCCTGGTTAGCAGTCAAATGCCTTAGGCTATTTTCCAGCCTTATTTCACAGTGCATACACGTATACCATAAATCCTCCAAGAATATTAGCCAGGTAATAATGCTTACTGTCTTTTGTATACTTCTTGGTTCTTTGTACTCAGTACTTCTGACTCATTTTGCAGAATTCTGCTGCCTGAAATCTTATCGTTATTCAATGCACAATTTCAAGGAAAGCTTTCCAGGTATTCCTGAGTGTTGCAAAGAGTTAAAGTGTTTGGCTGCTGTGAAAGGTTGGAGGTTCAAGTCCACCCAGAGGACCTTGGGAAAGGATGTGGTGATCTCCTTCTGAAAAAAATCAACCACTAAAAATCACAGGGTCACACATGGGGTTGCTATCATGATCATGGGTTGGAGTCAACTCAACTAGTTTTAATTAGTTTCTTACTCTAACATGCTCCTGTAGAATTTTGATTCTACCTGTGTATAGTACTTACAATGTTTTGCCTTGCTAAAACCCACCCTAAAAACCCACTGCTGTCAAGTCACTTCTAACTCATAGTTACTGTGCCTTGCTGCACATAGTGTATTGTGTGCAGTATACTACACACCTCCTACACAGACCCCAAACATGGAGCTGTGTGTTTCTTGATTTATTGACATGACTTGTTCAATAACTGGTGCCACTGCCTTGTACAAACTTAGGTGCCACATTTCAATAAACTGCAACTTGGTTCACTAGGGGACACATTATATTCTCTGTGAATGGTGAACCCTAGAAGTATAAAACCAGGTAGCCCTCCTTTTTATCACCTCAGTACATAGAATCATCTAGCAAATCCTCAATAAATATCTATTTTAATTGTTCCATTATAAAGTTTGTGGTGATAAGACAGAAAGAAAAAAATAATAAGATCTATCTTAAGCTTTTTGACTGTGCAATGGATTCCTATATGTAGAATGAAGATAAACATAGCAGCCCTACATAACATGGCTATGGTAAAACAAAAAGGAAATTAAAGAAAATAATAATAAAAAAATAAAAAATCACAGCATCCTTGAAAAATTAACTGGTTAACCAGTTGCTATCGAAGTTGATTCTGACTCATGAGAACCTTGTGTGCAGAGTAGAACTGTGCTCCTTATAACTACCAATGGCTGTTATCTATCTACCTATCTATCTATCTATCTATCTATTTATTTATTTATTTTTTGGAAGTAGATCAACAGGCCTTTCTTTCAAGGCACCTCTGGGTAGACTTGAATCTCCTACCTTTGGGTTAGCTGCATAGCCCATTAACTATCTACAACGTTGCTGTTGTTATGTGCCATTGAGTCGGCCCTGACTCATAACAACCCCTCCTTGGGTTTCTGAGGCAGTATCACTATGGAAATAGATTGCCCAACCTTCCTTCTGAGGAGTGGCTGGTGAGTTTGAACCACCAGCCTTATGGTTAGCAGTCAAATGTCTTAGGCACTACATGACCAGAGCTCCCACTATTTACAATAGGAAAGGGGAAATTTACAGTAATTGATGGGCAATCTTAGGTTTCCTCATATTTTTATCTTTTGTATGACATATTAAATGACTAATTTTATAGCTGTAATTTTCATAGCAAAAAAATAAATGACGTGCAAGTGAATTAATGTGTTGCCAAGGATACTGCATGTGTATATGCATATGTGTCTGTGTATGTATGTGAATACATACATTTACATGCACATCCTAGCATTATTTTAATATTGGTAAAGATTAAATAATATTTATCTAATCAAAGTAAGATATGATTATAATACACTTGTCTGTTACTGTTTACAATCTGTTAAAAGTCTCTAGTGAACACTGCTTTCACGGCTTCTTCTGAACAAATCCGGAAAGACTTGTGCTCCACAGAGGAAATCTGTATAGAACAACTTGCAGTAAATAGCTTTCGTTCTTACTTGGACATCTTGCCATTCCTTCTATAGAGTAACATCTAGGTTCTGTAAATGTAAATTTGTTCATTTTTATGAATGGAGCCCTGGGACATGTGTGATTTGGGATTATAATGTAAAATGCCTTTGAGACAATATGTAAATAAATAAGAACCAAATTAATTCCACATTTAATGGCTTTTTTCTACCCCTAGGTATATGGTTTCAAACAAATATTCCAGCTTTCAATTTACTGTGATATGCTTAGGTATTTGAACAGCAATGTTTTCTGCATTGATCACATGAAAGTATTTCCTCAGGTGATGGCTCATTAATATTAAGAATGTCTTAGACTTTTTAAATATGAACCCATGACCCCACTGATTCTATCAATGAATCACTACACTGAGAATGTTAAGATTGTGACTATACATGAAAAGGACTGGCCATGCTTTTGAAAGAATGAGCTGTACAAGAAAGAAGCTTCAAAATCTTTGTAAAACAAGCTGCAAACTGAAGATAATTTCCATAATTTATTTTTCAATAGTTTTCATCTTTAACACTGAAATCTTTCAACTAA
This sequence comes from Orycteropus afer afer, assembly GCF_000298275.1. Taxonomy (NCBI): domain Eukaryota; kingdom Metazoa; phylum Chordata; class Mammalia; order Tubulidentata; family Orycteropodidae; genus Orycteropus; species Orycteropus afer. The sequence continues at coordinate 2,584,966 of NW_006921751.1, forward strand.
AACTATGCAAGCTACTAGATTCAAGTACACACATATAAAGAAGAGTTTGTGAAAATAGTTTAAGAAATTGAAGTTTCCAGTAGATATTTCCAAAGTACAATTTTAGTATTGAAGAATAGATTTTGCATGATTGAGACAAAATTGTTAAGCTATGTCCAATGAAGTTACTTTCATAGAAAAGTGTGAGCTTTCAACTGAATTTAAATAAAAGTTCCAATAATTGAGTGTTGATACATTGCTACTATACTAGTTGTTTTTAGTTTTGCCCAGAACTCCACTCAACTTTTTCTGAAGGTATCCTTAATTGTTCTTCCCAGGTCTTTCTAAGTCTTTTTAATTTCCTTCCAGGAGAAAATACTTACTAAGAGCTCAAAACAAAACAAAACAACAACAAAAACAAACTCACTGCCATAAAGTCAATTCTGACTCATAGCAACCCCCATTGGATTTCTGAGACTGTAAATCTTTACAAAAGTAGATTGCCCCATCTTCCTTCCATGTAGAGTGGGTGGTGGGTTTGAACTGTCAACCTTCTGATTACCAATCAACTGCCTCCAGTGCTTCTTTTATTAAAACTTACTCAAGAACAATTTCCTTACATAACCTTTACAAGCAGGCTATGTATGCCTAATATTCAGTGATATATTCTCATTACTTTGTATTGTGAAAATTATACAAATTTTGAAAAATATTATGAGACTATGTAAAGTGTAAAGGAGCTCTTATGTTCCTGTGGTTAAGACATTGGATTGCTAACCAAAATGTTGGCAGTTTGAACCCACCAGTTGCTCTGTAAGAGAAAGACAAGGCAATCTGCTTCCATAAAGATTTACAGCCTTGGAAACTCAGTGAGGGTCACTATAGTCAGAATCAACTCAATGGCAGTGAATTTAGTTTGGATGTGAAGTGTGAAGTGAGCATTTAATTCTACATGCCTACGCCAGGACTAACTACTCCTTAATCTTACTTGATATAATTCCAGTTCTTTTAACTATGCATGTATATATGCATAGTAAAATATATTATAAATGTTATCAGTATATAAAATGTATAAATTTTATTGTTATTGCTATTATTAGATGCTCTTGAGTCTGTTCTGACTCATAGCAACTCTGTACAAGGGAACAAAACGGTGCCCAGTCCTGCATCATCTTCATAATTGTTTCTGCTTTTGAGCCCACTGTTGTAGCCATGGTGTCAGTTAATCTTATTGAAGGTCTTCTTTTTCATTGACCCTCCATTTTACCAGGCATGATGCTTTTCTCCAGGAATTGGTGCCGCTTGATAATATTTCCAACATACATGAGACAAAGATTCACCATCCTACTGACCAAGGAGCATTCTGGCTATTCTTCTTCCAAGACAGATTTGTTTGTTCTTATGGCAGTCCATGGTATAGTCATTGTTCTTTGCCAACACCGTAATTCAAAATCATCAATTCTTCTTCTATCTTCCTTATTCATTGTCCTGCTTATGCATGCATATGAAAAACCATGGCATGAGTCAGGCATGCCTTAGTCCTCAAAATGACATCTTTGCTTTTAAACACTTCAAAGAGCTTTGTTGCAGTAGATTTGCCCAATCAAATATGTTGTTTGATTTTTTGACTGCTGCTTCCATGGTCATTGATACAGATCCCTGTAAAATGAAATTTTTGGCAAGTTCACTCTTTTGGTCATTTAATATGAAGTTGCTTATTGGTCCTTTTGTGAGGATTTTTGTTTTCAATATGCTGAAATGTATGTATATACATCCATATTGAAATCCATAGTCTTTGATCTTCAGCAGTAAGTATTTCAAGTCCTCCCAACATTCAGCAAACAAGACTGTGTATGGCAAGATGTTAATAAGTCCTACTCCAATTTTGATGCTGTATTCTTCTTCATATAATCTAGCTTCTCAAGTTATTTACTCAGCTTATTTACACATTTTACTTACTCAACATACAGACTGAATGATTATGGTAAAAAGACCCACCCCTGACATACACTTTTCCTGATTTTAAACCTTACAGTATCCTCTTGTACTGTTCAAATGACTGACTTTTTGCATATGAACAGGTTCCTTAAGAACACAATTAAGTGTTTTGGAATTCCCATTCTTCATAGTGTTGTCCATAATTTGTTATGATCCACACAATCAAATACTTTTGCATAGTCAATAAAGCGCAGGTAAATTACTGGTGATTGGAATGTGAAAGTTGGAAACGAAAAGGAAGGATCAGAAGTTGGAAAAAATGGGCTTGATAGAAATGATCGATCCCATGATAGAATTTTGAAAGACTAGTGACTTATTCATTACAAATACCTTTTTCCAATGACTGGTTCTGGTCCTGGCCAGATGGAATGCACAGTAATCAAACTGATCACATCTATGGAAAGACACAATGGAGAAGCTTAATATCATAAATCAGAACGAGTCCAGGAGCCAACTGTGGAACAGACACTCAATTAAAACCAAAACTCATTGCTGTTGAGTCAATTGGACTCATAATGACCTCTCCTTGGGTTTCCAAGATGGTATCTCTAGGGAAGTAGATTGCCCAATCACCCTTCCAAAGAGTGTTTGGTGGATTTGAACCACCACTCTTCTGATTAGCAGTCCAATACCTTAGGCACTACATCACCAGAGCTCTTAGACAAGCAATTGCTAATATACAAATACAACTTGAAGCTGAGGAAGATTAAAACAAGTCCATGAGAGCCAAATACAACATTGATAATATCTCACTTGAATTTAGAGACCATCTCAAAAATAGATTTGATGCATTGAACACTAATGACCAAAGATCAAATGAATTGTGAGATGATATCAATGACATCAGACAAGAAGAAAGCAAAAGGTCAGTAAAAAGACAAGAAAGAAAGAAAAGACCAAAATGGATTCAAAAGAGCCTTTGAAACATGCTCTTGAGCATAGGCGTAAAAGAGCTGAACAGAAAATGTCAGAGTGGCTCAAGAAGAAAAGGTGAAGTATTAAAATGAAATGTACAAAGACCTGGAGTTAGAAAACCAAAAAGGGAGTAGCATGCATGACATTTCTCAAGTCTCAAACTGTAATATTGAAGAATTATAAGAACAAAATATAGAAAGGTTCAGGGAGCATCACAGGAAGAAGAAAGGAATATACAGAATAACTGGACCAAAAAGAGTTTGTTGACATTCAACCATTTCAGGAGGTAACATATAATCAAGAACCAATGGTATTTAAAAAAAAAAAAAAAGGAGGTAACATATAATCAAGAACCAATGGTATTTAAAAAAAAAAAAAATGAATTTCAAGCTTTACTGAAGGCATTGGTGCAAAACAATGCTCTAAGAATTGACATAATATCAATTGAGTTGTTTCAACAAATGGATGCAATACTGAAAGTGCTCACTCATCCATGCCAAAAATTTGGAAGACTATTACCTTGCCAACTGACTGGAGGAGATCCATATTTTCCCCATTCGAAAGAAAGATTATTCAATAGAATGTGGAAATTATCAATCATTAATATTACACACAAAACTAAAATTTTGCTAAAGATAATTAAAACATAGTTGCAAAAGTATGTTGTCAGGGAACTGCCAGAAATTCAAGCTGGATTCAGAAGAGAATGTGAAATGAAAGATATTTTTACTGATATCAGATGGATATTAGCTGAAATCAAATAATACCAGAAAAATGTTTTCTTTGGTTTTATTGACTATGCAAAGTCATGTGATTTTGTCATTCATAATGAATTATGGATAACATTGTGAAGAATGGGAGTTCCAGAACCCTTGTGAATTGTCCTTATCCAATAGCTACCTGTACATAGACCAAGAAGCAGTCATCTGAACAGAACAAGGGGTAATGTGTGCTTTAAAAATCAGGAAAGGTGTGCCTCAGGTTTTATCTTTCCTCCATGCTTATTGAATCTGTATGCTGAGCAAATAATCTGAGAAGCTAGATTATGTGAAACAGAATATTAGGATTGGAGGAAGACTCATTAACAACATTTGATATGTAGATGACATAACCTTGCTTGCTGAAAGCAAAGAGAAAAAGTAGCACTTACTGATGAAGATAAAAGACTACACCTCAACAGAAAGAAAAAAAAAAAAAAATTCTCAACACTGGACCAGTAGGTGACATCATGATGAGTAGAGTAAAGATTGAAGTTGTCAAGATTTCATTTTACTTTCATCCACAATCAATGCTCATGAAAATAGCAGTCAAGGAATCAAAGGACATATTGTATTGGGCAAATCTGCTGCAAAAGACCTCATTTTTTGTTTTTACTTTTCTTTCTTTTTTTTAAGTTTTTATTTTGATTTGGGTGAAAGTTTATGGGACAAATTGGTTTTCCATTCAACAATTCATACTGATTTTATCTGTGACAATTATTGAGATCCCCACAAGGTAACAGCACTCTTCTTCCTTCCTTCCTGTTTTTACCATTTCTATTCTTCTTTCTTACCCGTTCTTATCTTCTAAGCTTTATCCCCGAGAAAAATCTGCCCTTTTGCTCTAGTATTGTTCATTATTCTAAGGATTGTGTACATCCTTGATGTTACCATTCACCTTACAGGCCTACCATTAGGTGGAAAATTGAGCCATGTGGGTGAGTTCAGTTCCAGGCCTGAAGGATGTTTAAGGGCCATTGTCTTGGATGTTGTAACACTCTCTATCAGACCAGTGAGCCTAGTCTTTCTTCTGATTTTGAGTTTTGCTTCCCATTTTTCCCCCACTCTGTCCAGGTGATTCCTTTCAGAGCAGTCACCATTGACAGCCAGGCACCAACAGATTCTGGTGTCAGGGTCATGGAGGATGGGGTTCACATGAACCATTAGTCCTTTGCACCAATTATCTCCCTGCATCTTTGATTTTCTTCACTCCAGGTATAGAGAGATCAACATTTGCATCTTAAGTAGCCTCTCAGAAGCTTTAAAGATCCCAGTCACTTCTCACCAAAGTAGGATACAGAACATTGTCTTTGTAGACTGTGCTATGCCAATTGACCTTAGTGTCCCTGAAGACTATGGTCCTGAGCCCCCAGGCCCATGGATTCATTCCCAGAAGGTGTTTTATTATGGCCAAGAAGTTTTCATAATTTTGCCCCTTGTATGCTCTACTATAAGGAGCTGTGGTGGTGTAGTGATTAAGGCATTTGGCTGCTAACTAAAAGCTTGGTGGTTCAAAGCCGACAGCTTCTCTGTGGAAGAAAGATGGAGCAGTCTGCTTCCATAAAGATTTGTGCCTTGGAAACTCAGTAGAGGTCTCTATGAGCCGGAATCAACTCACGACGGCAATGAGTTAACACTGTACTATATTTATAGATTGATTTGTGGCATTTAAATATGCTGCCAAACTACATTTATTCCTGAGTATAGTAGCATTCACTTTCCCAGCTTTGTTCAATTTATGTGTCTATCTATATATCCACACATCTTTCTTATTACTGTTATTGCAGGATTGGGTATGTCATAGTACTTACCTTTATTGCCTTTAACTCTTATGTTCTCCACAGTTCCTTCCTTTGCCTGGATCATTTTGTATTGACCTTGCTCTTATTGTACTGCCTTTCATTCACCCAAGTTAATACATACCTACCCTCTACTTAGTAACTTACCCTCCCACTTTTGGTAAACATCAATAAATGTTTCTTTCTGTGTATAAACCTTTTATTGACTTTGCATGGTAGTAGTCTCATACAATATTTGTCCTTTTGTGATTGACTAATTCCACTCAGCATAATATCCTCTAGGTTCATTCATGTTATGAGGTGTTTAATAGATTCATCATTCTTTAACACTGAGTTGTATTCCATTGTGTGTATGTAGCATAGTTTATATATCCATTCACCTGTCAATGGGCACTTAGGTTGTTTCCATCTTTTTGCTATTGTGAATAATGCTGGGATGAACATGGGTTTGTGAGTATCTGTTTGTGTCATGGCTTTAGTTCCTCTAGGATATGTACCTAGTAGTAGGATTGCTGGATCATATGGTATTTCTATTTCCATTATTTTAAAGGAAGCACCATACCATTTTCCACAGTGTTTGCACCATTTTATGGTCTGACCACAATGTATAAGAGTACCAATATCTCTACCCCCTGGCCATCATTTCTTATCTCCTATTTCTTTTGTACTTTGCTATTATTGTTGGGGTAAGAAGGCATGTTGTTTTGATTTGCATGTCTCATGGCTAATGATTGTGAACATTTCTTTTTGTGTTGGTCTTCTTTGGTGAAGTGTCCATTCATATACTCTGCCCATTTTTAATTGGATTGTTTGTCTTTTTGTTGTTGAGGTGTTTAAGTTGTCTATAAATTTTAGAGATTAGAACCTTGCCTGATATGTCATTACCAAAATGTTTTCTCAGTCTGTAGTTTTCTTTTTACACTTTTATTGAAGTATTTTGATTCACATAAATGTTTATTTTTCAGGAAGTCATTTAGTTTGTGTTCAGATGTTTGTGTGTTTTTAGATATTTCTGATAGTGTATTTGCCATATATTAAAAACAAAACCAAACTCACTGCCATTGAGTCGATTCTGACTCATAGCAACCCCCTTTGGGTTTCCAAGGTGGTAAATCTTTACGGAAGTAGCTTGCCCAATCTTTCTTTCGCAGAGTTGCTGGTGGATTTGAACCACCAACCTTCTCATTAGCAGTCAAATGACTTAAGTAGTACACCACCAGAACTCCCCATAAATTTGCCACTATTTTTTTTTTTTCCAATTTTTTAGGATCTTTATGGTTTTTGAATTTAGATTTAGGTCTTTGATCTATGTTGAGTTAGATTTTGAAATGGTAAGACATATGGATCCTGTTTTATTTTTCAACAGAGAGAGATACAGTTTTGCCAGAATCATTTGTTAAAGACATTATATCTTCCCAGGTAATGAGTTTCAGTCCTTTGTCAAAGATCAATTGTCCATAAGTAGATGATATACTCCTGGGTTCCCAGTTCTGTTCCATGGGTCTATTTGTCTGTCAGTAAACCAATACCAGACTGTTTTGACTAATTTGGACTATTGTGGCAAGATAGTCAGATTTGCAATCAGGAGTGTGAGGCCTCCTACCTTGTTCTTCTTTAGTAATGCTTTGCTTTGCTTATCTGGTGTCTCTTTCATTTCCATAGGAAGTTGGTAATTAGTTTTTCTTTTTCTTTTTTTTTTTTTTTTAATCTCTAAAATGTGAGGTGAGATCTGGATCAAAATTGTATTACGTCTGTAGAGCTCTTGGATAGCATTTTCATTTTCACAATATTAAGTCTTCTTATCCATAAACATGGTATATTTTTCCATTTATGTAGGCCTGTTTTTGTTTCTTGTAGTAGTGTTTTGTAGTTTTCTTTGTATAAGTCTTTTGTGTCTCTGGTTAGACTTATTCCGAAGTACACCATCTTTTGGGTGGTTATTTTAAATGATATTGTTTCCTTGATTTCCCATTTAGAGATCCTTCATTGATGTACAGGAATCTGACTGATTTTTGCCTGTTGTTCTTGCACTTTGCCACTTTGCTGAATCCTATTAATTCCCAGAGGTTTTCTTGTTGAGTCTCTGGGATTTTCTATGCATAGGATGATACAATTTGTAAACAGAGATAGTTTTACTTCTTATTTGACAATTTGGATGCCTTTTATTTCCCTTTCTTTCTTTACTGTTCAGACTTGGATTTCCAATTCAATATTGCATGAGAGTGGTGATAAAGGTCATCCATGTCTGGCTCCTATTCTCAAGGGGAATGTTTTTATTTCTCTTCTTTGAGAATATTATTGGCTATTGGTTTTGGGTATGTCTCCTTAAGTATATTGAGGAATTTTGCTTGTATTCCTATTTTGCTGAGTATTTGGGTGTTGGATTTTGTCAAATGCCTTTCCTTAATTAATTTATATGATCATGTTTTTTTTTTTCTCTTTGTCTTGTTTATGTAATGGATTATGTTGATTTTTTTAATGTTGAACTATCCTTGCATATCTGCTATCAATCCCACTTAGTCATGATGTATTATTTTTTTGATACCTTGTTAGAGTCTATTGGCTAAGATTTTGTTGAGAATATTTTCATCTATGTTTCATGAGGGATATTGCTCTATAATGTTTTTTTAGTTGTGTCTTTGCCCAGTTTGGTGTCATAGTTCTGTATGCTTCATAGAACAATTTCAGAAGTATTCCATCTTTTTCTATGTTCTGGAATGTTGTTGTTGTTGCTGTTAAGTGCCGTCAAGTCGTTTCCGACTCATAGCGACCCCATGCACAGCAGAACGAAACACTGCCCGATCCCACGCCAGCCCCACAATCCATGCTATACTTGAGC
>NW_006921751.1:2594407-2596172 GCF_000298275.1 Orycteropus afer afer
TTCCAAATCTCTTGGCATAACTGAGTGAGTGCCTCCAATGGGGCATCTGTTTGTTGAAATATCTCAATCAGTATGCCATCGATTCCCGGAGCCTTGTTCTTCGCCAGGTCTTTCATTGCAGCTTTGACTTCTTCCTTCATTACCATTGGTTCTAGATCATATGCCACTTCCTGAAATGTCCTGGAATAGCGTGAATGAAATTGGTTTCAACTCTTCTCTGAATGTTTGGTGGAATTTGACAGTGAAGCCATCTGGGCCAGGATTTTTTTGGGGGGTGGTGGTTTGTAAATATGAAATCTTCTATTTCTTCTTTTGCTATGGCTCTCTTTAAATTTTCTATCTCAGATTGTGTTAGTTTGAGTAGGTAATGTGCTTCTAGAAATTTGTCCATTACTTCTAGGCTTTCAAGTTTTTAGGAATAGATTTATTCATAGTATTTTATTATTATCCTTTGTATTTCAGTTGGTTCTGTATTAACTTTGTTTAATTAATTTCTTATTCATGTTAATTGCATCATCTCCTTCTCCTTTTTTAAATGTACCAGTGTTTTGTCAATTTTATTAACTCTTTCAAAGAACCAAATTCTAGTCTTATTGATACTTTCTATTGTTTTTCTATGTCATTTATTTCTGCCAATCATTATAATTTCCTCTCTTCTAGTGATTGTAGGGTTTTACTGGCTGTATTTACTTTTTTTTTTTTTTTTTATGGTAATTCTTGGAGATGTTGTGTGAAGATTTTTACTTTGTTTTTTCTTTTCTTTTTTTTAATGTGTATGTTTATTGCTATAAATTGTCCTATGATGGTTGTTTTTGTTGTATCACAAAGATTTTGGTATGTTGTTTTTTCTGTCTTGTGCAATACAAGGACTTTTTTTAAAATTTCTTCTATTACACAGTAGTTTTTAGGCAGGGTTTTATTCAGTTTACATGTATTTAATTTTTATTTTTACATTCATCTTCTGTTGTTCATTTCTAATTTTATAGCATTGTGATCTGAATATGCTTTATAGTTTATTTATGTATTTATGTATTTATTTATTTATTTTTACTGAGGGTTACTTTGTAGCCCAAAATATTGTCTGTACTGGGGAATGTTCCTTGTGCAGTGGAAAACAATGCATTATATGATGTTATTGGGTGAATTGTTCTATATGCATGTATACGATCTAGTTAGTTGTTTGTGTTGTTTAGATCTTCTTATCATTGTTGAATTTCTTTCTAGTTGTTCTGTCTTTCATTGAAAGTGGTGAATTAAATTATCTTATTGTTATTGTGGATGTGTCGATTTCTCTTTTCAATTTCTTTAAAGTATGATTTATGTATTTTGGAAGTTCTTCATTGGATGCATATTTATTTACTGCATATGGTTATGTCCCCTTGTTGGATTGACTCTTTAATCATTATGTAACATCTATCCTTTTCTCTTTTCCATATTTCTGCCTTAAAGTCTATTTTATCAGAAATATTATTGCCACTCATGCCTTTTCTTGGTTGCCATTTGCTTCATGCCTGTTTTTCCATCCTTTGATTATTAGCTTAATTTTGTCTTTGTCTAAGGTATGTCTCTTGTAGAAAGCATATTAATGGGTCATGTTTTCTTATCCATTCTGCTATCCATTTACATTCATTGTCATTATCAATAGATATGAATTTACTGCTTACATTTTGTTCTGGCTTTTTTTTTTTTTTTTTTTTTACTGGGGTACCTGAGGAGATTATGCTTTACCCCTGCCCGAAAGACCACACCTTATCTCTATTTATTT
>NW_006921751.1:2596861-2599466 GCF_000298275.1 Orycteropus afer afer
CAGCTTTCTTTCTTTGCCTTTGGCTTTAGAAATTTGATTTTGATATATTTAGGTGATTTCTTTTGGGAACTGTCCTATTTGGGAGTCATTGAGCTTCTTGAATGCATATTCTCTTATCTTTCATGATGCTAGGAAAATTTCTTCCAATATATCTTTGAGAATGTTGTTGGTGATTTTTGTCTTCCTATTCAGGAATGCTGATCATATATAAGTTATTCCTCTTATGATTCTTTACATAATTCTTAAGGTTTCTTCTTCTGGTTGTTGTTGTTCATGTTTGTGATTGTTCCTCTAACAGATTAAAATTAAGAGTTTGCTACTCATTTTGCTAATTCTGTCTACTATTGATTCCATTTTACTCCTTTGCCTTTCTAATGTGCTACCTATTTCTGGTATTTTAGTTTTAATCTCTGCCTTTTTATTTGCTGGTTTTGTATGTTTTCCTATTTTCTATCATTTTTTTTTCTTGTATTGTTTCCCTGAAATCTTCTAGAATTTTGCCTGTGTTTTCATTTATTTTGTCTGTAGTGTCTTTCCTAAACTCCTGAGTGGACCCATATATAAATCTCAATTCTTTATCAGGTAGTTCCTATTGCTGTTCTTCCTCCATGAAGTTTTCTTATCCTGCATTTTGGTTGCTTGTTTGAGCTATCTTATCTTGTTGTGTGTGTGATTAGAAGTTGTCTGTTGTCTCTGAGATATTGTGGTTTATTGTATTAGTTTGTTCATTGTATGTTGGTTTGCTTCGCCCTACTTTTTTTTTTATGTTTTGTTTGTTTTAATATATCCATCAATGGGCAGGCCATGCTACTCTGGTATTTAGTTTGGTAGCTCTGGGATGCACACCAATTTCTGGATGGATTTGGTAGCAGGTTGAAGTGTAGGCATGAGTTTAACTGCTGGTCATGCAGAGCAGCTGATGGCAGGCTGGGTGGTAGAGTCACTGGCTGCCAACTGCTGAGGACATAGTTAGAAAGAAATAACTAGGGAGAAGGAAGTGGAAAGACCTAAGAAGAAAGAAAAAAAAGGAAAAAGAAAATCCACAGTGTTGGTGCAAGCACTAGCTGCCAAACATGGCTGTAGGAGAAATGCAGCACTCACTCCATGGGATGCACACTGCTGAAAGCAGAGTATTAGGGGTGGATGTTGAACATAGAAGGAGGGACAGGATACCCGCTACCAAATAAAAACACGGGGGGGGGGGAAACTAAAGAGAGGAAAGGGAAGAACTAAGAAGAAAGGAGAATAAAAGAGAAAAAATAAAGTGGTTCAGTGCCAGTGCAAGTGTTACCCACCAAACACCTCTGAAGGAGGAACATAGATCTCTCTCCAGGAGTGTGCACCACTGTCCATGGAAGCACGGTGTTGTGTACTATCGACTACAGAGGTGGGGGAGGGCACCCACTCCATGGGATTAGAAAAAACAAACAAACATTGTGGGGTAATAGAAAGAAAAATAAGGGAGGGGAAAGAAGGAAAAAAAGGATCAGCACAACACTGGCAAAAATGCTAACTGCCAAACAGCTGTGGCAGGAAAGCAGTGGTCACGCTACAGGAGCATGCACCAGTGTCTGGGGAGGACCATTGCTGGATACTGCTAAACCTGGAGATATCATGGGGCATAGTGTCAAGTCAATGGGAAGAAAAATGTATATGTAATAAAATAATGAGAGAAGGAAGAGGACCATAGAGAAGAGAAATAGAAAATAAGGGGGAGGGAGTAGAAGGAAGAATTAAGAAGAAAGATTAAACAAACAAATTAAAAAATAAACAGCACTGGATGAGGTTTGACCACATTCTGGGTGATTGAGGCAGGTCATGCTTCTGATCACCTGAAGGTTGCTCAAGGCAAGGAGTGATCACACCACGCTGATCTGTGATCACCAGTGCAGATACTAGTGCAGTCCAGGGCAAGTAGAGCCAGTTATCTGGTCACTGATCTTATTGGAACTCTGCTTGCAATAATTCGAAATGGCTGCACTGTGCCAGTTGGCTATTCACTTCTCCATATAGCTCCATTTTCACTTTTTTCTTTAAGTCTCTTCCTCTCATCAGTACTTGATCTAATTATCTAACGTTTTGAATTCTGGGTTCCAAATTGTCATCCATATCCATTTCACTTGGTTTCAGGAGTTTTTGTTGTAGAGGATGTGGATAGTGTATCTTCCTAATCTGCCATCTTGGATCCTCCTCCTCCTCAAATCAAAAGACTTTAAAGAGTTAAAGTGTTAAAAAGCAAAGAACTCATGTTGAGGACTAAGGTGAGCCTAATGCAATCCATAGGAGTTCTGGTATCATAGTGGCTAAGGCACTTGACTGCTAACCAGAAGGCTGGCGGTTCAAGCCCACCAGCCACTCCTCGGAAAGAAGGTTGGGCAATCTACTTCCATAGTGATACAGCCTCAGAAACCCAAGGAGGGGTCGCTATGAGTCGGGGCTGACTCGACGACACATAACAACAACAACAGCAATGCAATCCATGGAATTTTCAGTTGTATTATATGCATGAAAAAGCTGGAAAATGAATAAGGAAGACTGAAAAATTGATTCATTTGAATTATGTTTTGTTTTGATGTAGAAACTGAATATATTAGAATATATTGAT
>NW_006921751.1:2599631-2608632 GCF_000298275.1 Orycteropus afer afer
TATAAGTCGGGGCTGACTCGACGGCACATAACAACAACAACAACATATTGACTGCCAGAAGAATGAATAAATCTGCCCTGGAAGAGTACAGCCAGAATTCTCAGTAGAAATGAGGATGGCAAAATTTCATCTTATATTCTCTGGACATGTTATCAGAAGGGACTAGTTAATGGAGAAGGACAGCATGCTTGGTAGAGTCACCTAAAAAGGGGAGATCCTTAATAAATTGAATTGACACAATGGCTGAAACAATCAGCTCAAGCATAGCAATGATTATGAAAATGGCACAAGATCAAGCAGTGTTTTGTTCCGTTGTACATAGGGTTGCTATGAATCTGAACAGACTCAATAGCACGCAACAGCAACAAGCATCTTTCTTGTATCTTCTTCTCTCAGCCAAGATTCATCTGACATGAGCAATGACATCCATCCTTCCACATCCTCTTCTGAATCTGGCATGAGTTTCTGGCAGTTCCCTGTTGATGTACTGCTGCGACCATTTTGAATTATCTTCAGCAAAATTTTATTCATGTATGATATTAATTATATTGTTCCATAATTTTCATATTCTATTGGATCATCTTTCATTGGAAAGGGACCAAATATGAATCTCTTCCAGTTGATTGGCCAGGTAGCTGTCTTGGCATATATGAGAAGTGAGCACTTCCAGTGTTGCATCAATTTGTTGAAATATCTCAATTAGTATTCCATCAATTCCTGGAGCCTTGTTTTTCACCAATGCCTTCAGTGCAGCTTGTATTTCATTACATATCACTAATTCTTGATCTTATGTTACCTCCTAAAATGGTTTACCCTTGATCAATTCTTTTTGGTACAGTGATTCTGTGTATTCCTTCCATCTTCTTTTTATATTTTCTGTGTTGTTCAATATTTTGTCCATAGATTCTTTCAATATTGTAACTTCAGAGTTGAGTTTTTTCTTCAGTTCTTTCAACTTTGAAAGTAGAAGCATGTTCTTCTTTTTAATATACTAACGCCAGGTACTAGCACCTTTCATTATAATACTTTGTCATCTCAAGCTGTCCTTTGTTATCTTCTGTTCAGCTTTTTTACTTCATTATTTCTTCCTTCCACTTCAGCTACTCTTCATTCAAGAACAAGTTTCAGACCCTCTTCTCATATCCATTTAATTTTGTTTTTTATATTTTATTTTTATTGTGCTTTAGGTACAAATTTACAGAGAAAAATTTGTTTTACATTCAACATTTCATGTACATTTGGTTTCACTTCCCAATTACCATACCCAACCCTAACCCACTCTCCTCCTATCCCTTCCCATTAACACTCCCACTCCATGCCCCTCATAGTTATGCACTCCTGTGTGTCCTGCTTTTCCTCCATGTGAACGTTGATTAACATGCTCCGTGGCTGATTGCTCCAAGGGATGAATCTCCATAGAGTATGTGGGTTCATCGCCCTGGGTTGAGTGGTCTGCATGTATGTCTTACTCACTATTGGGCTGAGATCCAGCCCTCGGGAGTAGGTTTTATTCCAGACCCAAAGTATATCCCAGGGCCATAGTATTGGGGGTCCCACCAGACTCCATCCAACCAGCATCTGGACATTATTGTGTGTTTGGATTTTGTTCCACAATTTTCCTCCCACTCTATCCAGGATCTCTAGTTTTGATCCCTTCCCAAGTGGTTGGCATTGGTAGCTAGGCATCATCTAGTTCTTCTGGTCTTGAGGTCCATCATGCCCTAAGGCTGATTGTTTCCAAATGCCCTTGGTTTTTCACACTCTTCTTCACTTCCAATGATAGGAGACCATTAACTGCATCTTAGATGACCATTCAAAAGCTTTTAAGACCCCAGTCACTACTTACCAATGTAGGTTGTGGAATAAGACTTTTATGTATTTTGTTGTGCCAGTTGAGTCTGGTGTCCCCCAGTACTATGGTCCTGAGTCAGTAGATCCCTTGGATCTCTCTCCCACAGTGTCTGGCTGTCTATGAGGGATTGCTCTATGTCTGTCTTCTGTTATTTTTGTAATGATTGTCGGTGTTTTGTATCACGGTATCTGTGCAACATTAGCCTCAGCTGAATCTATCTTTGGTCCAGAGTATAATCCTGTTCACTGACCCCCATCTGACCTTCTCACTTGTTTGTGTGCTTATCTATAGCCTGGTGTTTGCTGTTAATGGTAATGCAGTATTGTGGATATACCGGTTGGTATTAGTGTCTGTCATCTATATCTTATGTGCACAATTTGGTGTCCTACCCTTTCCCAATGTTATCATGGTGGTCACAGATTCTTTCTATACCATACCTCCCCTTACCCACCTCAGTGTGTGGCTCCCAATTAGCCTGAAATTATTCCCTCCCTTCCCTGGTAACCTACAAAGTGAGTTCCCTTCCTTAAGCAAACCCTTCCTTGTCTTTTTACAGTATTTTTCCTTCTGTGACTGACTTATTTCACTCAGCATAATATCCTCAGGTTCATCCATGTTGTGAGATAATTTGTCTATCCTTCATTGTTCTTTAGTGTAGCATAACATTCCATTGTGTGACTGTACCATAGTTTGGTTATCCATTCATCTATTGATAGACATCTAGGTTGTTTCATCTCTTTGCTATGATGAATTGTGCTGCGATGAACATAGGTGTGCATATGTCTGTTCATGTCCTGTCTCTAACCTCTTTAGGATATATTCCTAGTAATGGACTTGTTGGTTCAAATGGTATTTCTCTTTTCAGTTTTTTAAGGAAACGTCATACCATATGCCACAATTGTTGTACCATTTTACAGTCCCACCAGCAGTGTATACAATTTCCAATCTCTCTGCAGCCCCATCAGCATTTGTTATTTTCTGTCTTGTTGAAATTTGCTATTATTGCTAGGGTGAGATGATACCTCATCAAGCTCTGGTAGCATAGTGCCTAAAGCACTTGACTGCTAATCAGAAAGCTGACAGTTCAAACCCACCAGCCACTCCTTGGAAGGAGTACCATAGTGGTACTGCTTCGGAAACCGAAGGAGGGCTCACTATGAGTCAGGTCTGACTCAATGGCACATAACAACAACAACAATGACCAAAGATTTCAAGCAATTCCTCATGTGTTTGTTGGCCGCCAACACTTCTTTAGTGAAGTGTCTGTTCATGTCCCTTACCCATTTTTTACTTGGGTTGTTTGTCTTTTTGGTGTTGAAGTGTTGAAGTTTTCTATAGATTTTGGAGATTAGGCTTTTGTCAGATATGTCATAGACACATATTTTCTCCCAATCTGTATGTTCTCTTTTTGCCCTTTCGATGAAGTATTTTGATGCACATAGGAATTTACTTTTTAAAAGGTCCCAGTCATCGAGCTTCTCTTCTACCTCCTGTGCATTCTGAATTATGTTTGATAGTCTATTTATGCCATAAATTAGGGCCCCGAGATTTCCTCCTATTTTATCTTTGATGAATTTTATAGTTTTGGGTTTTGCATTTAAGTTTTGGTACAACTTGAGTTTGTTTTTGTGTAGAGGATGAGTTATGGGTCTTGTTTCATTTTTCTGCAATGGATATCCAATTTTGCCAGCCACATTTGTTAAAGACGTTATCTCTTCCCCATTTAATGGATTTTAGACGTTTGTCAAAGATCAGCTGTCCATAGACTGATGGGTCTGTTTCTGGGTTTTCCATTCTGTTCCACTGGTTTATCTGTCTATCATTGTAACAATACCATGCTGTCTTGACTACTGTGGCTGTATAGCAGTTTTTAAGTTCCAGGAGTGTGAGACCTCCCACTTTGTTCTTCTTCTTCAGTAGTGTTCTGCTTATCTGAGGTCTCTTTCCTTTCTGTATGAACTTGGAAATTGTTTTTTCCGTGTCCTTAAAAAACTTTGTTAGCATCTGGATCAGGATTGCATTAAATGTGTATGTACATTGCTTTGGGTAGTATTGATGTTTTCACAATATTTCAGTCTTCCTATCCATGAATAAGGTGCATTCTTCCATTTATGTAGATCCCTCGTTGTTTCCTATAGTAGTGTTTTATAATTTTATTTGTATAAGTCTTTTGTGTCTCTGGTAAGATTTATTCCTAGATGTTTTATCTTTTTAGTAGCTATTGTAAGTGGTATTTTTTCCCTTATTTCTTTTTCAGAGGTCTCTTTGTTGATGTAAAGGAATCCACCTGATTTTTGTATGTTGATCTTGTATCCTGGCACTTTGCTGAACCTATTAGTTCCAGTAGTTTTTTGCTGAGTCACTTGGGTTTTTTATGTATAGGATCATGTCATCTGCAACTAGAGGTAGCTTTACTTCCTCTTTGCCAATTTAGATGTCTTTTATTTCTCTTTCTCACCTTATTGCCCTGGCTAAGATTTCCAATACAATGTTAAATAGAAATGGTGCTAGAGGGCATCCCTATCTGGTTCCCATTTGTAAGGGGAATGTTTTTAGTCTTTCTCCATTAATAATAATGTTATCTGTTGGCTTTGCATATCTGCCCTTTATTATGTTGAGGAGTTTCCCTTCTATCCCTATTTTGCTGAGATTTCTGAGCAGGAATGGGTGTTGGATTTTATCAAATGCCTTTTCTGCATCAATTGATATGATCATATGTGGTTTTGTTTTCTTTTGTTTATGTAGTGTATTACATTCATTGTTTTTCTGATGCTGAACCAACCTTGCATACTAGGTATGAATCCCACTTGGTTGGGATGTATTATATTCTTGATATGTTGTTGGATTCTGTTGGATAGGATTTTGTTGAAGATTTTTGCATTTATGTTCATGAGAGATATTGGTCTGTAGTTTTCCTTTTTAGTGATGTTTTTCACTGGTTTTGGTATCATTGTTATGTTTGCTTCCTGAAATGAATTTGGATGTATTCCATCTTTTTCTATATTCTGGAATAGCTTAAGTAATATAGTTGTCAATTTTTCCCTGAATGCTTGGTAAAATTCTCCATGAAGCCATCAAGGCCAGGATTTTTTTCTTACGAGAAATTTTTTTCTTTTCTTTTTTTTTTTTTTAATAACCTATTCAATTTCTCCCTTTGTTGTGGGTCTGTTCAAGTATTCTATCTCCAACTGGGATAGTTTAGGTAAGTCTTCAGTTTGTAGGAACTTGTCCATCTCCTCTACGTTCTCAAATCTGTAAGAGTATAATTCCTCATAATATCCTGTCAGTATCTTTTTTGTTTCAGTTGGTTCTGTTGTGATGACACCATTTTTATTATTCTTGTAATTTGCAACTTTGCCAATGGTTTGTCAATTTTGTTAATCTTTTTGAAGAACCATCTTCTTGTTTTATGATTGTCTCTATTTTTTGTTTGTTTGTTTCCTGTTTTGTTATTTCTGCTCTGATCTTTATTGTTTCCTTACTTCTGTAGGCTTCTTTTGTTGTTCTTTTCCTAATTGTTGGACTTGTTGAGTTAGAATGTTGATTTTGTTTCTTCCCTCTTTTTTGATGTGTGTGTTTATTGCTATCAATTGACCTCTCAGTACTGCTTTTGTTGTTTCCCATAGATTTTGGTAAGATGTATCTTCATTCTTATTTGTTTCTAGCAATTTTTTTATTTCATTTTTTATTTCTTCTATTACACAGTTTTTGAGCAGTGTATTGTTCAACTTGCACGTTTGATTTTTTTTCCTTGTTCTTCCTATTATTAGTTTCTAATTTTACAGCATTGTGTTCTGAGAAGATGCTTTGTAGTATTTCATTGTTTTTGAGTTTATTGAGGCTTGTTTTATGTTCTAATAGATGATCTATTCTGGAGAATGATCCATGTGCACTGGAGAAGAATATGAATTGTGCTTTTGTTCAGTGGAGTGCTCTGTATATATCTATGAGGTTGAGTTGGTTGGATGTGTTGCTGAGTTCTTCTGTATCTTTGTTGAGTTGTTTTCTAGTTGATTTGTCCCTCCTTGAAAGTGGTAGGTTAAAGTCTCCAACTGGTGTAGTGCCTAAGGCACTTGACTGCTAACCAGAAGGCTGGTGGTTCAAACCCACCAGCCACTCCTCAGAAAGAAGATGGGGCAATCTACTTCCATGGTGATACTGCCTCTGAAATCCAAGGAGGGGTTTCTATGAGTCAGGTCCAACTCAATGGCACATAACAATAACAACACTACTACTGTAAAGTTGTCTATTTTCCCTTTCAATTCAATTAATATTTGCTTCTTGTATTTTGGAGCACTTTTATTGAGTGCATAGATATTTATTATTGTAACGTCTTCTTGATCAATTGACCCTTTCAGCATATATAGTGACTTTCCTTGTCTCTTATTCTGTTTTTCACCTTAATGTCTATTTTATCAGAAATTAATATTGCCACTCCTGCTCTTTTTTGGTTACCATTGGGTGGGTATATTTTTTTCCACCCTTTAACTTTTATTTTTTTTTATCTTTGTGTCTAAGGTGAGTCTCTTGTAGGCACCGTATTGATGGTTCTTCTTCTCTTATCCAGTCTGCACTTTCTTTCTCTTGATTGGTGCATTTAGTCCATTCACAGAGTGTAATTAGTGATAGATATGAATTGATTACTGTCATTCTATTGTGTTTTTCTTTTTCTTTTTCTTTTCTTTTTATGTGTTTTTGGAGTTTCCTTGGTCCATATGATTTTCTGTGCTGAGTTCACTTTGTGCTCAAGTATATCCTCTCTTTCCTTCTTTATTGTTGATTTTGTGCTTACTAAACTCATACATTTCCTTCTTTCTGGGTTTGCTTAGGGGGGCTGTTAATTTTCTCTGTGGTTACCTTGGAGTGAATTCTTGTCTCTATATTTTTGGAATAGTCTGTTGTATGAGAACATTGTCCTGGCTTCCTCTCCATTTGGAAGTTTTGTACCTAGAACTTTTATTCCCTCTATTTGCTTGTTGTTGTTGTTGTTGTTATTTGCCATCGAGTCAGCCACAACTCATAGCGACCCCTCCTTGGGTTTCCGAGGCAGTATCACTATGGAAGTAGGAATGCCCAATCTTCCTTCTGAGGCGTGGCTGGTGGGTTTGAACTGTCAGCCTTCTGGTTAGCAGTCAAGTGCCTTAGGCACTATGCTACCAGAGCTCCTCTATTTGCTTAGGTGCTGTTATCATGTGCAGATTGACTTCCTTGTTTTTTTAGTGTGCAATATTTTATGGCCTTATTTTGAGCATCTATTTCTGATTAGCTTTTAGTATTGATGCTACATGTCCTGATTTTGTTGTTCTCTGTTATTGGATCTCTATTGGAGGGAATTCCCTAAGCATTTCTTCTAGGGTTGGTCTGGTTTTCACAAAGTCCCTTAATTTCTGTTTGTCTGAGAATGCCTTGATTTCCTCCTCATATTTGAGGGACAATTTGACTGGACATAGGATTCTTGGTTGGAAGTTCTTTTCCATCAGTGTTTTATATATGCCATCCCATTGCCTTCTTGCCTGCACAGTTTCTGCTGAGTAATCAGGACTCAGCCTAACTGTTTGATTTTATAAGTTATATTTCTTTTTTTTTTTCCCAGGCTGCCTGCAAGATCCTTTCTTTGTCTTTGGTTTTGGAGAGTTTCATTATGATATGTCTTGGTGATTTCTCTTGCAATCTGTCCCTTATGGTATTCTTTGAACTTCTTGGACAAATATCTTTTCTTCCTTCATGATATGAGTGAAATGTTCTGTCACTAAGTCTTCCACAATTTTCTCAGTGGCTTATTTCACCTCTTCTTCTTCTGGAATTTCAAAGAGGTTTATGTTGTTTCTTTTCACGTTGTCCAATATAACTCTTAGATTCTCTTCATTTCTCTTAAATCTTTGTTCTAATTTTTTTTTTTTTTTTTTTTCATACAAGCTGGTGTCAAGGGATTTATCTTCTAGTTGGGGAATGTATTCTTTAGCCAGTTCTAGCCTATTATTTTGCACTTCCACCGTGTTGTGTAATTCTGTAATTTTAGTATTCATCTTCTGGATTCCTAA
This sequence comes from Orycteropus afer afer, assembly GCF_000298275.1. Classification (NCBI taxonomy): domain Eukaryota; kingdom Metazoa; phylum Chordata; class Mammalia; order Tubulidentata; family Orycteropodidae; genus Orycteropus; species Orycteropus afer. The sequence goes on from NW_006921751.1 coordinate 2,607,525, forward strand.
CTGCTGTTTTTGTATGAGTTTTGATTGTGTATTAATCTTGTTATTTTATTCTTGAATGGTTTTCCTGAGTTCTTCCAGAGTACTGTCTGTGTTCTCCTTGGTTCTATTTGAGTTTTCTTTAAGCTCTTGTAGAGTTCTATAAACATATTTTCTAAATTCCTTCTTAGATAATTCTATTGCCTCCTCTTCCTACATGTTTAATGAGACTTTTGTTTGGGATTTTATTTCTATTATCTTGTCCTGTATTTTTTTGTTTGTTTGTTTGATTTGAGATTGCCTGTTCTTTCCTAGTATTTTTAAGTTTTTGTCTTTAACTGTTAGTTAGACATTGATTTGTTTTGTCTTGGCTTTATGATTAAATATGTTTGCAAAGATGGCGCTGGTGTATTTTTATTTATTTATTTATTTATTGCTATTAATTCAGGTGTGCTGAGTTGCTCTGCAGTTTTCTTTGTGATGATGGAATCAATGTGTGGAATGTGGATAAAGGTCTCTGTTCATTGTGAAGAGGGTTTAGGATGGGAGCAGACAAGTGCTGTGGTGGTTTAATGTAGTTCTTCTATTGAATGAGGCAGGGGAGAGGTGGGAAAAGGAGGAAGAAAAGATTAAAAAAGCTCGTAGGTGCCAGTAGCTATTTCTAGGGCTTTGGGTAGGCTGCTAATGATGGTGTTATAATGTCACTCACAGGCTCACAGCTGAAATTCAGCAAAGACCCCAATGGTTAGGAGGCTGCCACTTTCTGCCAGGTTCAGACAGCCACAAAAACCCCATACTCCAAGCCCTCCATGCGAAAAAGCTGTCCTGGATTAGCTGGACCCCTGCCCCATACCACAAGTTCATCCCAGGTTCCACCCACCTGCAGTGTGCTTCCCTCTCTTCCCAATTCAGCAATGACCCAAACCAGAGGGTTCTCCACTCCACTTCTCAGAAATGCTGCCCTCCCACTTAGCACTGGTCCCAAAATTACCAACAAGAGAGTGCTGTAGGTAGATCCTGGAAGTGACTGCAGGTCTTCTAGGGCTTCCACTCTACTTTCCAGGGAGCCCTCCTATGCCCCTTCTGACCAGCCAGCACTCCACAGGACAGGTTCATTTATTTTTATTCCTCC
>NW_006921751.1:2613047-2614828 GCF_000298275.1 Orycteropus afer afer
TCTTCTGCTAGTTGGGGTTTAGTCCAATTCTGTATCCTTCCCTTCAAGGCTCAGGGGTCCAAGATTATCTTCTGTGTCTGTGTTAATTGGTCTCCCTTTTCTTTGTTGAAGAGGGTCTTTGCAATCCTTCTGCCTAGTCCGCCATCTTGCCGGAAGCCCGAATCACATCCATTCTTGAGATGGTCTAAATTCAGGTGGATTTACTCAAGATTGTACTTTGGCTCTTGTGGACTTGTCTTGATTTTCTTCAGCTTCACCTTCAACTTGCTTATGAGCAATTGAAACTCTATTCCACAGTCAGCCTCTGGCCTTGTTCTGATTAATGATATTTATCTTCTCTATCATATTTTCCCACAGTTGTGGTTGATTTGATTCCTGTGTATTCTATCCAGTGAGGGCCATGTGTATAGTCACCATTTATGTTGTTGGAAAATGGTATTTGCAATGAATAAGTCATTGGTCTTGCACAATTCTGCAATGTGCTCTCTGGCATTGTTTCTATCACCAAGCCATATTTTCCAAATACCAATCCTTCTTCTTTGTTTCCAGTATTCATATTCCAATCACCAGTAATTATCAATGTATCTTCATGGAATGTTTTGTCATTTTAAGACCACAAAAGTTGGTGAAAGTCTTCAGTCTCTTCATTTTTGACATTAAAGGTTGGTGAGTAAATTTAATTAATAGTTGTATTAACAAATCTTTCTTCTAGGTATATGGATATTATCCTATCACTGACAGTGTTGACATGATAGATCTTGATATGTTCTTTTTCACAATGATTGTGATGCCATTACCCTTCAATTTGTCATTCCTGACATAGTAGACTATATGATTGTCTTATTCAAAATGGATAATACTAGTCCACATCAGCTCACTAATGCTTAGGATATTGATCTTCATTTAATTTTTCCATTTCATTTTTAACAACTTCCAGTTTTCCTAGATTCATACTTTGTACATTCTGAGTTTTAATTATCATTAAATATTTACAGCTGTCTTCTCATTTTGTGTCCTACCTGTTAACAATTGAACATCCTAGAAGCTTGTCATTAAAGTCAACTCTACTTTGAGGAGGCAGCTCTTTCCCAATTATATTTTGAATGCCTTCCAGACTAAGTGTCTCATCTTCTGGAACTATATCAGTCAATGTTCTGCTGCTATTCATGAGAGTTTCAGTAGCCAACTTTTTCAGAATTAGACCACCATGATGAGTGACCCTGTTGGCACTTGCAATACCAGTGGCACAGTTTCAGCATTACAGCAACATGCTAGCCACCAAAATACAGGAAACTGACAGATGCATAGTAGGTATAATTTAAGCAAAATATTTGCTTAGAAATTTATACAACTTGAGGTTCAATCTAAAATATATCGTATCATCCTTCCTTGTCATTATATAGGAACTCCGGTGACACAATCCTTAAAGCACTACTCTGCTAAAGAAAGGTCATTGTTCAAATCCATCAGCCATTCTGTGGCAGAAAGATGGAGGAGCCTGATTCTGTAGATTTAAAGCCTTGGAAAACCTATGTAATATTTCCATTCTGTCCTACAGGGTCTGTGAGTTTTAATTGACTGAACAGCACTGTGTTTTGGTTCTTTGGTTGGTTCATTATATACCTTTCTTCTACTTTAGTCACATTTAATATTATTGTCTATGCTCTTATTTATTAAACTACTTCCTTATTGATGGACACTTAATTTGTTTCTAAAATTCCCTTCCTACAAATATTACACAAAGAATTATTGGTGTCTGTGCATTTTTCATATATATATAT
>NW_006921751.1:2615203-2638287 GCF_000298275.1 Orycteropus afer afer
TTCCACCACATTCTAGCCTACCAGTAATGCCAATCAGTTTTGTGTTTTTGAATTTTATTCCACTTTTTTCCTCCCTCTCTATCCAGGATCTCCAGTTTTGATCCCTTTTCCAGTGGTTGGCATTGGTAGCAAGGCACCATCTAGTTCTTCTAATCTTAGGGTCCATCATATCCTTGGACTAATTGTTTCCAGGTGCTTTGATTTTTTTTCACTCTTCTTTGCTTCAGATGAGAGGAGACCAATAGTTGTACCTTAGATGGCTGCTTGAAAACTTTTAAGACCCTAGTTACTACTCACCAAAGTAGGTTGTGGAACAAGATTTTTATGTACTATGTTGTGCCAATTGAGCTTGATGTCCACTAAGACTATGGCCCCAAGTCGGCAGGCCCAGTTATTCTCTCGCTCAAGGTGTTTGGTTGTCTCTGAGAGGTTACTCCAACTCTGTCTTCTGTAATGTGTGTGGCTAATTTTGTAGCACAAGTGCATATGTAAGATTATTTTCAGCTAAATCTGTCCTTGGTCTAGGGTATATTGCTGTTCACCAACCGCCACCTGATCTTCTCACTTATCTATGCATTTATCTGTAGGCTGATGTTGATGATAGTACTAATGCAGTATTGTGTGTATACTGGTATTTTACTCTGTTGTCTTTATCTTATGTGCACATTTCAGTGTCCTTCCTTTCCCTAATGTCATCATGCTGGTCACAGACCCTTTCCATACCATCCCTCCCCTCACCCAGATCAACATGTGACCCCCAACTAGACAGAAATTTTCCCTCCACTTTCCTCCCATCCCCTTGTAACCTAAGAAGTGAGCTTCCTTCCCTAAGTAAATCTTTCCTTGCATTTTTACAATAATGGGCTCATAGAGTATTTGTCTTTCTGCGATTGACTTATTTCACTCAGCATAATGTCATTCAAATTCATCCACATTGTGAGGTGATTCGTGTATTCTTCATTATTCTTTAATATAGCATAGTATTCCATTGTGTATATGTACCATACTTGGTTATCCATTCATCTGTTGATGGGCATTTAGATTGTTTCCATCTCTTTGCTATAGTGAATTGTACTATGATGAACATGGGTGTGAATCTGTCTGTTCATGTCCTGTCTCTCACCTCTTTAGGATATATGCCTAGTAATGAAATTGCTGGATCAAATTATATTTCTATTTTCAGTTTTTTAAGGAAATGCCATGCCATTTTCCACAACAGATGTACCATTTTGCAGTCCCACCAGCAGTGTATTTGAGTTCCAATCTCTCCACAACTTCACCAGCATTTATTTTCTGTCTTGCTGAAATTTGCTATTATTGCTGGGGTGAGATGATATCTCATTGTTGTTTTAATTTGCATCTCTCTAAGGGCTAATCATCATGAATATTTCCTCATGAATTTGTTGCTGCCAATATATCATCTTTAGTGAAGTATCTGTTCATGTCCCTTGCCCATTTTTTAATTAGATTGTTTGTCTTTTTGGTGTTGAGGTGTTGAAGTTTTCTATAAATTTTGGAGATAAGTCTTTGTCAGATATGTCATAGCCAAATATTTTTTCCTAATCTGTAGTTTCTCTTTTTACCCTTTTGGAGAAGTCTTTTGATGCACATAAGAATTTAATTTTTAAAAGTTTCCAGTCATCTAGCTTCTCTTTCACTGCCTATGAATGTTGGGTTATACTTGATAGTCTATTTATGCCATAAATCAGGACCCCTAGATTTGCCCCTATTTTATCTTTGATGAACTTTATAGTTTTGGGTTTTATGTTTAAGTCTTTGATCCAACTTGAGTTTGTTTTTGTGTATGGGGTGCAGTATGGGTCTTGTTTCATTTTTCTGCAAGTGGATGCCCAATTTTGCCAGCACCATTTGTTAAAGAGGCTATCTCACCTCTATTTAATGGGTTTTGGGCCTTTGTCAAAGATCAGCTGTCCAAAGATGGATGAGTCTATTTCTGGGTTTTCAATTTTGTTCCATTGGTCTATCTGTCTATCATTGTACCAGTATCACACTGTTTTAACTACTGTAGCTGTGTGGTAGCTTCTGAGATCTGAGAGTGTGAGCCCTACTTTGTTTTTCTTTCTCAGTAGTGCTTTGCTTATCCAAAGTTTCTTTCCTTTCCATATGAAATTAATAATTGTTTTGTCTGTATCCTTAAGCAATGCTGATGGTATCTGGATCAGGATTCATTAAATGTATAAATTGCTTTTCGTAATATTGACATTTCCACAATATTCAGACTTCCTATCCATGAACAAAGCAAGTTCTCTCATTCATATAGATCCCTTGTAGTTTCTTGTAGCAGTGTTTTGTAGTTTTCTTTTTCTTTTGTGTCTCTGGCATTATTCCTAAATATTTTATCTTTTTGATAACTATTATAATAAATGGTGTTGTTTTTCTTATTTCCTTTTCAGAGGCCTCTTTGTCAATGAGAGGAATTGAACTGATTTTTGTATGTTAACCTTGTATTTTGCTACTTTGCTGAACCTTTCTATTCATTCTAGTAATTTTTTTTTTGCTGAGTCACTTGGGTTTTCCATATACAGGATCATGTCATCTGCAAATAGAGATAGCTTTACTTTCTCTTCGCCAATTTTGATACCTTTTATTTCTCTTTCTTGCCTTATTGCCCTAGCTAGGACTTCCAATACAATGTTAAATAGAAGTGGTGATAGAGGGCCATCTTGTCTGGTTCCCATTTACAAGGGGAATGCTTGAGTCTTTCTCCATTAAAAATAATGGTGGCTATTGGTTTTTCTTATATACTTTTATTATGTTGAGGACTTTCCCTTCTACTCCTATTTTGCTGAGTTCTGAACAGGAAAGGGTTGGATTTTTTCAAATGCCTTTTCGGCATGAATTGATATAATCAAATAGTTGTTTTGTTTAGTTTATGTGGTAGATTACATTGTTTTTCTGATGTTGAACCATCTTTGCATGCCCCATATGAATTCCAATGAATAATAATAATAATAATTATTATTATTATTATTATTCTGATATGTTGTTGGATTCTGTTGACTAGGATTTTGTTGAAGATTTTTGCATCTATGTTCATGAAGGATATTGGTCTGTAGTTTTCATTTTTAGTGGTGTCTTTTTTTAGTGGGAAAAATCTTACCCTGGTAGCATAGTGGCTAAATCACTTGACTGCTAACCAGAAGGCTGGTAGTTCAAACCCACCAGCCACTCCTCAGAAGGAAGATGGGGCAATCTACTTCCATAGTGATACTGCCTTGGAAACCCAAGGAGGGGTCACTATGAGTCGGGTCCAACTTGATGGCACATAACAACACCAGGATAGTTTAAGTAGGTCTTATGTTTCTAAAAACTTGTCCATCTCTTCTAGGTTCTCGAACCCATTGGGGTACAGATCATCATAATATTCTGTTATTATCTTTTTTATTTCAGTTGGTTCTGTTGTGATGTCACCCCTTTCATTTATTATTCATGCTATTTGCATGTTCTCTTTCTTTTCCTTTGTTAAATTTGCCAGTGGTTTGCCAATTTTGTTAATCTTTTTGAAGAACCTGCCTCTTGTTTTGTTGATTTTCTCTATTTTTTTTTTTTTTTCTGTTTCATTTGTTTCTGCTCTGAACTTTATTGTTTCCTTACTCCTGGATACTGTAGGTGCTCTTTTTCTAATTACTGACGTTGTTGAGTTAGAATGTTGATTTTGTTTCTTCCCTCTTTTTTGATGTGTGCATTTATTGCTATAAACTGACCTCTGAGTACTGCTTTTGCTGTGTTCTAAGGGATTTGGTAAGTTGTGTCTTCATTTTCGTTTGTTTCTAGGAATGTGTTTCTATTTCATACTTATTCCTTCTGTTACCCAATAGTTTTTGAGCAGTGTATTATTCGGTTTCCACATATTGGATATTTTTTTCTTGATCTTCCTATTATTGATTTCTAATTTGATAGCATTATGATATGAGAAAATGCTTTGTAGTATTTCAATTTTTTTAAAATTTATTGAAGCTTGTTTTTTGTCCTAATATATAGTCTATTCTGGAGAATCAGCCCTGTGTGCTGGAGAAGAATGTATTTTGTGCTTTTGTTGGGTGGAGTGCTCTGTATATGTCTATGAGATCAAGTTGGTTGATTGTGTTTTTGAGTTCTTCTGTATCTTTGTTCAGTGTTTTTCTAGTTGTTCTGTCTCCCCTTGAAAGTGGTGTGTTAAAGATTCCTACTACTATTGTAGAGTTGTCTATTTTTCCTTTCAAATCAGTTAATATTTGCTTTACATATTCTGGAGATCTTTAATTGGGTGCACAGATATTAATTATGGGGATGTTTTCTTGGTCAATTTATCCTTTTAGCATCATATAATATCCTTCCTGTCTTTTATGCTGTTTTTCACCTGGAAGTCTATTTTATCAGAAATTAATATTATCTCTCCTGCTTTTTTTTGGTTGCCATTAGCTTGGCATATCTTTTTCCAATTTTTGGTTTTTTGGTCTATTTTTGTCTTTGTGTCTAAAGTGGGTCTCTTGTAGGCGACATATCAATGGGTCTTCTTTTCTTATCCAGTCTGCCACTCTCTTTCTCCTAACTGGTGCATTTAGTCTATTCACATTTAGTGTAATTAGTGATACATATGAATTGATTGTCTTCATTGTATTGTGTTTTTTGTTGTGTTGTTGTTGATTTCCTTGTTCCAAATATTTTTCTCTGCTGAGCACTTTTCATTATCAAGTGTTTCTTCTCTTTTCTTCATTAATGTTGGTTTTGTACTACTAAGCCCATGTGTTTTTCTTCTTTCTGAGTTTGCTTAGAGGGATTGATAATTTTCTTTGTGGTTACCCTGAAGTAAATTCTTATCTCCTTAAGTTTGGAATAGTTAGTTCTATAAAGACATTGTCCTGTCTTTCTCTCCATTTGGAAGTTTTGTCATTAAAACTTTTATTCTCTCTCTTTGCTTTGTTGCTGGTGTCATCTGTGGATTGACTCTTTTACTTCTCTATGTACATTATTTCCTATGCTTATTTAGAGCATCTATTTCTGGTTTGTTCTCTAAGTGGTGATGTCAAGTATCTTGATTTTAATTTGTTATTCTCTGTTGTGAGTTTTCTATTGGAAATACTCCCTTTGGCATTTCTTGTAGGGTTGGTCTGGTTTTCACTTAATTTCTGTTTGCCTAAGAATGTCTTGATTCATCCTCATATTTGAGGGACAATTTGGCTGAATGTATAATTCTTCACTGGAAGTTCTTTTCCTTCAATATTCTATATATGCCATCTTATTGCCTTCTTGCTTGCATGGTTTCTCCTGAGAAATCAGAACTTAGTTTTATTCGTTTTATTTCCTGAATTGCTCTCAAGATTCTTTCTTTGTTTTTGCTTTTGGTGAGTTTGATTATGATATGTCTTGGTAACCTTCTCTTGGTATCTATCCTATATGGGGTTCATCAAGGTTCTTGGACCAATATCTTTTCTTTGTTCATGATATATGAGAAATTTTCTGTTAGCAAGTCTTCCAAAACTTTCTCTCTCTCTCTCTCTCTCTCTCTTTTCTTTTTTTTTCTGTTAGTTGTTTTATTTTTTATTTCCTCCTGTTCTGGTATTTCAGTGAAGCATATGTTGTTTCTTTTTATGTCATGCTGTATAACTCTTAGGTTCTCTTCATTTCTCTTAAATCTTTGTTCTGATTTTTCTTCATAGAGGCTGGCATCGAGGGATTTGTCTTCTAGTAGGAAAATACATTATTCAGCCAGTTCTAGTCTACTCTTTTGTCCTTCAACTGTGTTGTCTATCTCTGTAATTTTAGTGTTATCTTCTGGATTTCTAATTGCTGTTTTTATATGAGTTCTAATTGTGTATTTACCTTATTTTGCTCATGAATTGTTTTTCTGAATTATTCCAGGCCACTGTCTCTTTTCTTGTTGATTCTGTTTGTGGTTTCCTTGAGCTTTTACAGTCATATATGTATATATATATATATATATATATATATATATATATATATATATATATATATATACCTTCTGAATTCTTTCTCAGTTAGTTTTATTGCTTGTTCTTCTTCCATGATACATAACTCTTTAGCCTGGGCCTTTACTTCTATTGCCTTATTCTGTTTGTTTGTTTGTTTCTTTGTTTTTTTAATTTGAGGTTGTCTGTTGTTTCCTAGACATTTTGAAGTTGTTGTTTTTAATTGTTAGTTAGGTATTGATTTATTTCACCCTGATTTCATGTTTTTCTATATCTGAAAGTGTGGAGCAGGTGTATTTTTTTGGTTATTAATTTGGCTGTACTGGGTTGCTCTCCAGCTCTCTCTGTGTTGATGGAATCATTGGTGAAGATGTGGGTGTAGGTCTCTGTTCATCATGAAACAGATTCGGAGTTGAGATGAGCATCTGGTGTTGTTCACAGTCTGTTGTTGATTCTGAGGCACAGGAATTTTTGGTGTTACCACTGAGTGAGATGTTCAGTGTAATACACCTGTGTTCCTTCTATTGAATCAGTAGGGAAGAAGACAAAAAAAAAAAAAGGGAAAGAAAAAAGAAGAAGGCCCCAGTAGCAAGCCCCCATTTTCTATGTTTAGGCAAGACAGTTCAGTCAGCACTGCCAGCACAGACAGTATAGTTTGTGTCTTCCTGAGAAGTCTACTAATAATGACATCCCACTGTCAATCAAAGACCAGAGGTTCTAAATTGACAGAGACCCCAATGGGTAGAGGGTTACTACTTTCCACTTGGATCAAGAAGGTGAAAAACCCAGTATCCCAGTCCACTATGTGTTAAAAAGTGGTGGTGGAAGAATTGATTCCCAGCCCACTGCTGTCCACTTGCTCTGGGGCTCAGCCTACATGGAGAGAGTTTCTCCATATAGCCCTCTCCTTTCTGGACTACAAAGTAGCTCAAACCAAGGGGGGTCTTGATCTTTTTCCCACTAAGATCATCTACTTCCTCAGCTCCCAAGGTGACCACCAAAAGCTCCCAAAGTGTGTATTCTGAGTCCCCAATGCCTCTATGGGTTCTGTGATTTTTTTTTTTTTTTTTTTCTTTTTACTCCTTCCCTCCATTGATCTCTTTTATATTTCTAATGAGTTCTCCCCTTCTCTCTCTTTTCATCTCGACTGGTTAGGCAGGTTCATTTATTTTTCCCAGTTTTTTAATCTGCTCTTTTTCTCCTCCTTCACTAACTCTGATACTTTATCTTCTCCTTAGTTGGTCATATCTCCAGTATCATTATTTCTATCTGCTTTATCTAGTTATACAGGAATTAATTTGGTAGAGGGAAAAAAAAATGTGTGGGTTATATGTATGATACCACCTTTTCCCTTTCGTATTTATATATATATAATAATTATGTAGTGTTTCTTAGAGAAGAAATGCAAGTACATGAAGTTTTAAAAATTTACTAATTGTTTACCAAACAATTGCTTCAGTTGATAGTTACACAAACAGTATATTAATATGCTCTTTATCTAACATTTTTACCAACACTAGATGTCATGACCTGTTATGGTGCCTAAATGGCTTGGTTAGAATCTAATAAGTGAAATAATTGTTTAAAATAGATCAGACTGCCTCAGCAGTAGTGCTATTGACACTTTAAACTGAATCTTTGTTGTGGGGACTGTCCTGGCACTTAAAAGATGTTTAGCAGTATTTCTGGCTTCTCCTCACTATGTACCAATAGCATCACCAACATCTCCTCACGAATGACAACCAAAATTGTGTCCAAACACTACCAGATGTCTACTGAGGAGTGATAACCCCATTTCTCTCCACTAGGAACCACTTGTGTAGACATAGCTATTAAAAATCTTGTGTATGAGTGCATTTTACAGTCTTGTTCAATATCGTGTTGTTGTTGTTAGGTACTGTGTAGCCTGTTCCAATTCATAGCAACTGTGTGTACAACAAAACAAAACACCACCTGGTCTTCCATCACACTCACAATAGTTGGTATTCTTGATCCTATTGTCCTATTATTGCACCTGCTGTATCAATTAACCTCATTGAGGATCTTCCTTTTTTTTTTTTTTTAAGTAGAGCTGACCTTTCACTTTATCAAGCACAATGCCCTTCTCCAGAGACTGTTCCTTCCTGATAACATAACAAGTCCAATGTACTTATGACAGGCAGTGGTATTCAGTATTCTTCATTAACACCATAGTTCAAATATCTCAATTTTTCTTTGTTCTTCCTTATTAATTGTCAAGCTTTTACATGCTTATGAGGCAACTGAAAATACCATGGCTTGGGTGAGGACCACCTTACTCCTCAAAATGATATATTTGATTTTTAACACTTTAAAGAAGTCTTTTCCAGGGGATTTGCCCAATGCAATACTTCATTCAATTTCTTCACTGATGCTCTACAGACATTGATTTAAGATCCAAGTAAAATGAAATCTGTTTTCTTTATGTTGGGGTGTAATCAATACTGAAGAATGTAATCTTTGATCTTCATCAGTAAGTGCTTCAGGTTCTCTTCAGTTTCAGCAAACAAGGTTGTTTTATCAGCATATTGGAAGTTGTTAATGAGTGTTCCTCTAATACTGATGCTGCGTTCTTCTTCATATAGTCCAGCTGCTCAGATTATTTTCTCAACATACGGACTGAATAAGTGTGAAACAAAGATACAATAACTTTCCTGATTTTAAACAACACAGTGTCTCCTTGTTCTGCTCTAATGATGGCCTCTTATAACTATAATGAAAAGAATTAAAATCATGGTTTGGGAAATGTCCTTTGGGTGACCACATTAAAACTTTATTAGAAACACTATTCAGTGTAAATTTTAAATGTTATATATGTAAATCATCAACACTTTAATTACATGTTTTAATTTAATAGCATTGCATTTGTTAAAAGGATCTTTTAGTGGCCTTTGTGGCTCAAGGCACTTTAATATTGTAACTTTTTCTCCATGGTGTGTATTAGTAATCATTTTATTTCAGTGCCTGTAATTTTTAGTTATTTTTTTAAATATTTCATAATATTTTTTATATTATTCTGAGCTTCTTGAAACAATAGGGAGATAGAATTTCAAAAAAGAATAGTAGAGTAAAAAAAATCTTAAATAATACATTTATAGTTTTCAATGTGTTTCCACATTTGAGTATTATACTCTTACCGGATATTCCTTCAAAGATAATCTCTCTGGGAATCATAGTGGAAGAATTTCATAAAAATTGAATAACTTCATAGAAATTAGAGGTCCATTTTTTTTTTTTTTAATCTCTAGCTTTCCTCAATTCTGATTAGAAATAACTGGGCAAGGTGAGGTTCATTGCTAGTATTTCCTTACATATGTATCTTTACAGTGAAGGATATTACATAGCTATATGGTGATGGAGAAAAATTATGAATATTGATAGAATTAGTTTAGCATTAGAATTAGTGTTCAGAAGGTTGGCAGTTCAAACCTACCAGACACTCTGCAGAAAGAAGACAGGCCAATCTAATTCCATAAAGATTTACTACCTTGTAAACCCAAAGGGGTCACTATGAGTTGGAATCAACTGGATGGCAGTGAGTGTGGTTTTTGGTTTGGTTTATATTTTTTATAGTCTTCTGATCTTTACAAACTCTTTTTATGTATCTAAGTTAATCATTATAAAAGTATCTGTGATATATTTAAATGAAAATAGGAACAACATTTAGTAAGGGATAATGTTGGGCAATCTACTTCTGTAGTGATACTGTCTTGGAAACCCAAGGAGGGGTCACTATGAGTCAGCTCTGACTCTACAGCACATAACAACAGTGATGTTTATGAGGTTTTCATGCTTTTCTAGCTATAATCTTAACTTAAAACCAGTTTCTGTTGACTCCAGTTTGTGACAATCCCATGTGTGTCAGAATAGAACTGTGTTCCATAGAGTTTTCAATGGTTGGTTTTTCAGACGGAGATGGCTTTTTTCTGATGTGCCCCTGGGTGGACACACACCTTCAAATTTTTATTAGTGGTGAAGCACATTAATCCATTGTGCCACCCAAGTGTTGTTGTTAGTTGCTGTTGAGTTCTGCTCCAATTTATAGGAATCCTGTATACAACAGTATGAAACATTGCCCAATCCTGCATCATCCTCACAATATTTGTCATGTTTGAACCCATCATCAAAGCCACTGTGTCAATCCATCTCATTGAGAGTCTCCCCTATTTGCACTTACCCTCTATTTTACCAAGCATGGTATCAAAATTTTACTTGTGTGTGATATTAATGGTATTGTTCAATAATTTCCACATTCTATTGGATCACTTTTCTTTGGAATGGATATAAATATGGATCTTTTCTAGTCAATTGCTCAGGTAGCCCTCTTCCAAATTTCTTGGCATATATGATATGAGTGAGCACCTCCAGCACTGCATCCCTTTGTTGAAACACCTCCATGGGTATTCTCTCAATTCCTGGAGTGTTGTGGTTCACCAAATCTGTCAGTGCAGCTTGGACTTCCTCCTTCAATACCATTGATTCTTTATTATATGCTATCTCCTACAATGATTGAACATTGACCAGTTCTTTTTGATAGAGTCACTCTGTATTCCTTCCATCTTCTTTTGATGCTTCATTCAGTATTTTGTCCTTCAAATTCTTCAATATTGCAATTTGAGGCTTGAATTTTTCTTCATTTCTTTCAGCTTGAGAAATGCCAAGTGGGTTCTTCCCTATTGTGTTTTTATTCCAGGTCTTTGCACATTTCCTTATAATAGTTTACTTTGTCTTCTTGAGCCACCCTTTGAAATCTTCCATTCAGCTCTTTTATTTCATCATTTCTTCCATTATCTTTACCTACTCTCCATTCAAGATCAAGTTTCATAGTCTCTTCTTACATCTGTTTTGGTCTTTTCTTCATTTTCTCTCTTTTTAATGACCTTTTTCTTCATGCATGATATTTTTGATGTCATACTACAACTTGTCTGGTCTTCAGTCATTGGTGTTCAATGTGTTAAATCTATTCTTTAGATGGTCTCTAAATTCAGGTGGGGTGTAATCAGTCATATTTTTTCTCTTATGGACCTTTTTTAGTTTTTTCTGCAGCTTCAACTTGAACTTACATATGAGGAATTGATGGTCTTATCCACAATAAATTCATGGCCTTGTTCTGGCTGATAATACTGAGCTTTCCAGTCACCTCTTTCTACAGATGTAGTTGATTTGATTCCTGTGTATTTCATCTGGTGAGGTCCAAGTGTATAGTTGCCATTGACATTTATGTTATTGAAAAAAGGTATTTGCAATGAGTAAGTCCTTGGTCTTGCAAAATTCTATCATGCAGTCTCCTGCATCATTTCTATCACTAAGACCATATTTTCCAACTACAGATACCTTCTTTGTTTTCAACTTTTGCATTCCAACCACTAATAATTATCAATACTTCTTGATTGCATGTCTGTGAACTTCAGAATGTAGAAGTTGGTAAAAATCTTTAATTTCTTCCTCTTTGGCTTTAGTAGTTGGGTGTGGTGTGAAAATTTTATTCTTTTTTTAATGTATTTTATTGAAATATAATTTATGTACAGTGAAATCCACAAAACTAAAGTGGCACAGCAAAGCAAACCAAACTCATTGCATTGAGTTGGATCCAACTCATATCGACCCCTCCTTGGTTTCCTGAAGCAGTATCACTACAGAAATAGATTGGCCAACTTTCCTTCTAAGGAGTGTCTGGTGGGTTTGAATCACCAGCCTTCTGGTTAATAGTCAAATGCTTTAGTTGCTATGTCACCAGAGCTCCTAAAGTGACATAGGTCACTGCATTTGCATTTTTGTTTTTGCAGTGTTTTCTCCCCTCCCCTTATACTCCTAGCAACCAACAAAGAAAGTTTCCATCCATATATAAACCTTTTCTTGACCTCCACAGCAATGAACTAATACTATATTTGTCCTTCTGTGACTGACTTTTTTCACTCAGCACAATATCCTCCAAGTCCATCCATGCTTTGCAAACTCCACATCACTCCTCAGTGCTGCATAGTACTCCATTGTGTGTATGCACCACAGCTTGATCATCTGCTCCTCTGTTGATGGGCACATAGGTTTTGCCCATCCTCTTGCTACTGCAAACAGTGCTGCGATGAACATGGGTGTTTATATATCTGTTCCTGTCCTGGCTCTCACCTCTCTAGGATATATAACTAGTAATGGGATTGCTGGGTCAAATGGTATCTCCAATTCCAGCTTTCTAAGGAATTGCTATACTGCTTTCCACAGTGGTTGTATCACTCCACAGTCCCATTAACAGTGTCTGAGAGTCCCAATCTTTCCACATCCCTACCAACATTTGTTATTTTCTGTCTTGTTGAACCTTGCCATCAGTGGTGGAGTGAGATGATATCTCATTGTTGTTTTGATTTGCATCTCTCTGATGGCCAATGATGTCCGTGGAATCCAAATGAGAATGCTGTCACTTTAAAACTCAAAATGGCCACCACTTGTAAACATTCAAAATGGCTGAGCCCTCAGTCACTTTAAATACCCAACATGGGTACCACTTGCTAACAATCAAAATGGCTGCACCCTCTGGACAGCCGAAAGTCCACAGCTCAGGTTGTCTCCCTCCTTGCTGTTTCCCTTCATAGTCATAGGCCACCAGTGCAATTGTCTCTGCAGCTCGTGGTGACCAGGGCTGATCTTCAGGTCAATTATCAGGGCCCAACACCACTTGGAAATATTCAGGCTGTCAGAGTAGCTGAGAGTCCACTGCTCTGACAGTATCTGTACTCACTGTTTTTGTTCAGGTTTTTCCACTAGTTGGTGCCTAATCTACTTCTGTATATGTCCTTTCATAGCTCAGCCTCCAGGATTATGTTCTGTATCTCTGTCAATTAATTTCTCTTTTCTTTGTTGAAGAGGGTCTGTACCTTGTCTGCCTATTCTTCCATCTTACCAGAAGTCCCTGGTGTATAATTTTAATAATAGTAGTAGTATCTTGTCTTCCTTGTAAGTGTATGGATATTATCTGATCACCCAAGTACTTACCTATAAATACTCAGAGAGGTGCTAATAGTTAAAACTATTGAAAGATGTGTAGTGGTGATACTGAAGAAAATTCTGTACATTCTTATGTAGTTAACAGAAAAAACCTTCAAGCTTCTACTCACAAAGAACTCATGAAAATCCTTAAACTTGGACAAGAGCACAATATATGTTCTGGTCACCCATACATTTCTGACCATCCTAAGTATAACACAATGTCTTGCTCTTGCTGATCTGCAACAAATGTTAAATCTTCCTTGAATAAAGTCTTTCCTAGCATTTGTATATCTCTTGTTCTATACATATGAAAATATTTGAACTTCCCTATATTATTCATCATATCCCTTTGTCCCTTTCTACAAATTTACTCATTCTGAGAGAACTGACTATCCATGTGGCTCTGTCTTGAACACTGTCTCTCATAAAAGAATTCTGTCCTGTCTAGTTTCTGGGCAGCCCAAGAAGAGAATATTTAAAATTTGTTCTGATGAAAACAAGAACAAAAACATGCCTCCTAATGGTATCTGACCAAAAGAGATCCCAAATCATTGAGAGTCAGGCCAAGACCTTTAGTCATTAAAGCTTACTTCACACTTATTTTTTGTTGTTGTTGTTGTTGTTGTTTCTTTTCTTAAAGAAAAAAAAAAAAAAAAAAACAGTTCCAGTTGACTTGACCCCAACTTAAGGTGAACCCATATAAGAGTAGAACCTTGTTCCACAGAAGGAACTCTGGTGGTAGTAGTTAAGGTTTTTGGCTGCTAACCAACAAGTCTGTGGTTCAGACCTACCGGCCTCTCCTTTTGGAAGAAAGATGGGTCAGGCTGGACTGCTTGCATAAAGATTTACAGCCTTAGACAACCAATAGGGGTCACTAGGAGTTGGAATTGATTTGGTGGCAGTGAAGTTTGGTGCTCCATAGGGTTTTCAATGTCTGTAATCTTTCAGAAGTACATCACCAGCCCTTTTCTCTGATGTACTTCTGGGTGGATTCAAACCACCAATCTTTTAGTTAATACTTGAGTACTTAATGATTTGCACCAGCCAGAGACTTTGTATTCATGCAAAAGCCTCTAGTATGTCTGCATTTTAGGTGCATGGAAACTTAGACTTTGCAAAGTTAAGTAACTTACTCAGAATCACCCAAGTTTTGAGTGGAGAAGCAAGCTCATGCTTTCAGATTTCACATGCAGCACTCTTTCATTACCAGATATCCTTTTTAATCTTGCACTGGAGGTTAAAGGAAGCAAATCTCTGAGAAATTTGTTCCTATTTCCTGGTTAACAGAAATAGTGTTGGGGTGAGTAGTGAGAAACCTGCCAACTGCAGGATTTATAAAAGCAATTTTAAAACTTTAAATTTGTTACTTAAAAATGTCAAAATAATTTTTCATCTTGCTGAAAATGGGAGAAATTTTATGTTTTTTAAATATCATCCCCAATTTTTAATTGCTTTATTTAAATAATTGCTAAGAATATTCAACAACTAGCTAAAATACTATATTTAAGTTCCTTAATATATCAGGATACAGATCAATATATGGAATTCAGTTCATCTGGAATATCAATGTCTGATAAGAGTGTTTTACTGCAGAGGTACTGAGATGGGAGGGTACATAGAACCTCTCAGGGACTGAAAAGCTACCAGTGTGATTAAAACAGAATCAATAGAAAGGTCTTATGAGATGAAGCTGAGACGGAGGCCAAAGCACACAGTGCTCTCTAGGTGAAGTATAAGCCAGTATTTCTATGTCTATTGCCCTAGTGTTCTGGTCAGTTGCACATTTGTCTGCATTTTTTACTTGTTAAGAAGTGATTATAAAAATAAGTTTGCATAGGTTTGGTAACCTCCACTTTCTTCTCCTAGTGTAATAAATTACAGTCATGTGTGCAGTGAACATTCTGTCTTTCATATGTGTCTAATTATGGGTGGTAAGCAGAAAAATAACGTGTGTCTCTCTCCAGACCTCTTCTAGATACAGTGTAAGTGAGCATTAGTGCCCATAAAATGTGCTCATACTGAGTGGTATCAAGTGGTTTGGGACAGCTCCCTCCTTCAGATATAGGGAGTAGTGGAAGAAGGATTCAACAGGAAAACCATTGTCAACCACTTGGTGTTCTAATCAAAATAATTTTCATTTCATAGGAAAAAAAGTCTGAAATAGATTTTTATTTTATTTTATTTTAGATGAGAAGTTCACACAGAAAATTAGGTTCCCCTTTACCAATTTTTATACAAATTGTTCCATGCCATTGTTTTTTAACTGTGTCAATATTCTTGTTATTTCCATTCTGTTTGTTCTGTTTCTATTGATCTAGCTTCCCTTCTTCTCCTTGCCTTCTCACCTTTGCTTTTGAGTGAATGTTGACTGTTGTCTCATATAGTTCATTGTTTAACGAAGTTCACTGCTCACAAACCCTACTGTTTATTTTATAAGCCAATCTGTTATTTGGCTAAAAGGGGACCTGCAGAAATAGCTTCAATTCCACATCCAAACATTATTTAAGAGTGAAAACAGGAGCTCTGGTGGCATAATACCTGAGGCACTTGACTGCTAACCAGAAGGCTGGCTGTTCAAACCTACCAGCCACTCCTTGGAAGGAAGATGGGGCAATCTATTTCCGTAATGATACTTCCTTGGAAACCCAAGGAGGGGTCGCTATGAGTCAGGTCCGACTCGACAGCACATAACAACAACAACAATAATTTTATATACATATGTGTGAGTGTGTGTATTATATATATATATGGAGATAATGGAACAAACTCCAAATAAAGTGTGATGTAAAAACAAAAGAACATTGAAATAATTAACATTCTTTAAAAGTCAAAGAAAGAAAATGTTTATAATTGGGGAGGCAATCATGCTTCTTTTAGTTTTACCTCTTAAATTAAAAATTAGATGGATAATAACTTAGATATATCTTAGAATTTCCATAATTATCCAAGCTCTACCTTGGATTCTAAGCAGTGTTCAAAGGATTTATATTAAATTTGCATGACTTTTGTTTCTTACTAACCTTTACCTTTCCTACATACTGAAAACATATGCAAAGAACAGTTTTCATTGCTTACGGCTTAACAGAAGTAATTTCATCACAGCATTTATTGTCACATTATACCTAACAAATATTGTAAATTCTCTTCAGAGACAGTTTTACTCCTTCACCTTTGTTATTTTTCTAGTATCTTTCTATGGCTTGTAGCCATCTACAGGTAAAACCAGTTATGAAAATGAGCCCATGAAATTCACTCGTACCAACAGAGATCACAATATCTTTTATGTTTACAAATTTCTAGCTACTTGCATCACTTTAATTCTGGTTTGGCTACAAATAAATTATTCTTTGAAAAAAAAATTAACTATTAAAAATTTTCTAATGGAACCATGTTCAAAATATGAATTGTGAATATTCTTTTAATGCTTAAAATAATTATATGTTGGGATGAGAGTGTAGCTGTAATAAAATAGAAAAATTATTTAGCTGTAACTTGATGGGAAGTAGGGGGATAATTTCCTAATGAAGAAGAGTTTTGCTTATTTGTTGATAAAGATGTTTGTTATGGTCTAACTGTGTGCCTAATTTGTAATTGATGAACACACTTAAAATCCCTCATTTCTGTAAGATGCAATATATTGCAAAAGACCTATGGTGGTGGTTGTTATATTGTTGTTACATGCCAGTGCATCAGTTCTGACTCATAACAAACCTATGTACAACAGAATGAAACACTGCCCAGTCCTGTGCCATCCTCACAATCATTATTATGTTTGAGCCCGTTGTTCAACTACTGTGTCAGTCCATCTTGTTAAGGGTCTTCCTTTTAGTCTCTGACACTCTATCAAGCATGATGTTCTCCTCCAGGGACTGTTGTTCTTGTTGTTGTTATGTGCCGTCGAGTCGGCCCCGACTCATAGCGACCCCTCCTTGGGTTTCCGAGGCAGTATCACTACGGAAGTAGGATTGCCCAACCTTCCTTCCGAGGAGTGGCTGGTGGGTTTGAACTGCCAGCCGTCTGGTTAGCAGGCAAGTGTCTTAGCCACTATGCTACCAGAGCTCACCCTCCAGAAACTAGTCCCTCCAAATATCATGTCCAAAACACATGAGACAAAATCTCACCATCCTCACTTCCAGGGAGAATTCTGGCTGTGCTTCTTCTGAGACAGATTTGTTTGTGCTTCTGGCAGTCCATGATATTTTCAGTATTCTCTGTGAACACCACAATTCAAATGCATCATTTCTTCTCTGATCTTCATTATTCATTGTCCAGCTTTTATACGCATATAGTGCTACTGAAAATCCCATGGCTTGGGTCAGATCCACCTTATCTTCAAAGTGTTATCTTTACTCTTTAACATGTAAAGAGGTCTTTTGAAGGAGGTTTGTACAATGCAATACTCAATTTCTTAACTGCTGCTTCCACGGATATTGATTGTGGACCCAAGTAAAATTACATCCTTGAAAACTTCAAGCATTTCCCAATTTATCATGATGTTCATTATTTGTTAAATATGGAGGACTTTTGGTTTGTTTTTAATGCTGAGGTATAATCCATACTGAAGGTTGGAAATACTTTTGATCTTCATCAGTAAGTGCTTCAAGTTTTTTTTTTTTTTTTTTTCCACTTTCAGAAAACGAGATTGTGTCATCTGTATATTTCAGGTTGTCTATGAGTCTTCCTCCAAAACTGATGCTACATTCTTCTTTATATAGTCCAGATTCTTGTATTATTTACTCACTATACAGATCAAATGTTGTCTTTTGTTGCTATCAAGTCAACTCCAACTTATAGCAACCCTATATACAGAAGAACAAAACACTGCCCAGACCTGTGCCAGCTCCATGATCCTTGCTGTACCTGAGCCCATAGTTGCAGCCACTGTTTCAGTCCATATCACTGAATAAGTATGTTGAAAGGATACAACTTTGACAAACTTTTCCTGATTTTAAACCATTCAGTATCCCTTCCTCCCTTTGTTCCGTCCGAATGACTACCTCTTGGTTTATGTACAAGTTCCTCATAAGCACAATTAAGTGTTCTGGAATTCCCATTATTTGAATGATATTCTTAATTTGTTATGATCCACACAGTCGAATGCCTTTGTATAGTCAATGAAACACAGGTAAATATCTTCTTGTTATTCTTTGCTATCAGCCAAGATCCATTTTACATCAACAATGACATCACTTACTCCCTGTCCTCTACTGAAACTGGATTGAATTCCTGGCAGTTCCCTGTTGATGTACTGCTGCAACCATTTTTGAATCATTCTCAGCAAAATTTTAATGATATTGTTTGATAATTCCTGAATTTGTTGCATCATCTTTCTTTGGAATGGGAATAAATACAGATCTCTTCAAGTTTGTTGGCAGGTAGCTCTCTTCTAAATTGTTTGGCCCAAGTAAGTGAGCCCTTCTAGTACTGAATCTATTTATTGAAACATCTCAGTGGGTTTTCTGGCAATTCATGGAGCCTTCTTTTTTCACCAGTTATTTCAGGGCAGCTTGGACTTCAATAAAAAAAGAAGATTTCAGTACAATTGGCTCTTGATGATATGGTATCTCCTGAAATGGTTGGACATGGACCAATTTTTACAGTATAGTGACTGTAGTCTTTGCATCTTTTGTGTGTGTGTGTGTGTCTGTGCTTCCTGTATCATTTGATATTTTGCCCATACTATTCTTCAATATTGCAACTCAAGGCTTGAATTTTTTCTTCAGTTCTTTCAGCTTGAGAAATGTTGAGTGTGTTTTTCCCTTTTGATCATCTAATGTCATGTCTTTGCACTTTTTGCTGTAATACTTTACTTTGTTTTCTTGAGCTGCCCTTTGAAATTTTCTGTTGATTCTTTTTCTCTATCATTTCTTCCCTTCACTTTAGCTACTTTTCTTTCAAGATCAAGTTTCAGAGTCTCTTCTGACATCAATTTTTGTCTATTTTTTCTTTCCTCTCTGTTTAATGATCTTTTGCTTTTTTCATATATGATGTCCTTGATGTCATCCCACAACTCATCTTATCTTCTATCATAAGTGTTCAGTGCTTCAAATCTCTTCTTCTCTAAATTCAGGTGGAATCTACTCAAGGTCATAATTTTGGTTCCTGTGGCCTAGTTTTAATTTTATTCAGCTTCAACTTAAACTTGCATGTGAAAAAATAAATAAATAAAATAAAATAACTTGCATGTGAACAGCCCATCACTGGCTTTGTTCTGGGTGATGGTACTGAGCTTCTGCTTCATGTTTTTCCACACATCTAGCCTATTTGATTCCTATGTATTCCATCTAGAGAGGTCCATGGATATAGTTGCTGTTTATACTGTTGAAAAAAGGTATTTGCAATGAATAAGTCATTCAAAATTCTTTCATGCTATTTCAGGCATCATTTCTACCACCAAGGCCATATATTCTAATTACCAAAGCTTCTTTGTTTCCGACTTTTGCATTCCAATCACTAATAATTATCAATGAATCTTGATTGCATGTTCATTTTCAGACTGCAGAAGTAAAAATCTTCCATTTCTTCATCTTTGGCTTTAGTGGTTGGCATGTAAATTTGAATAATAGTATTAACTAGTCTTACTTGTAGGTATACAGATACTATCCTGTCATTAACAACACTGTACTTCAAAGCAGGTCTTGATATGTTCTTTTTGATAATAAATATGACCCTATTCTTCTTCAATTTATCATTCCCAGCAAAGTAGACCATATCATTGTCTAAGTCAGAGTGAACAGTTGCAATCTATTTCATCTCACTAATGTCTATTATTGTGAGTTCCATTTCACTTTCTACAACTTCCTAGTTTTCTAGATTCATGTTTTGGACAGTCCATGCTCTAATTATGTTACATGCTTGCAGATGTTTCTTCTCATTTTGAGTCATACTACATCAGAAAATGAAGATCCTGCAAGCTTTACTACATTCACATCATTAATGTTGACTCTACTTTGAGGATGCACATCTTCCGCAGTTGTATTTTGAGTACCTTCCAACCTGAGTGATAATCTTCTTCCTAATCTGTCTTATTCTGGATGCTCCACTGAAACCTGTCCACTTTGGGTAACATTGCTGGTATTTGAAATACCAGTGGTATAGTTTCCGGCATCACAGCAACATGCAAGCCACCATAGTACAACAAACTGACCAGCCAGTGGTGGAGACATTATTCTACATAAGTCTATTCATGAACTAAAGAGAAAAAAAGTCCTTACATTCATGCATGCACCTGGGATTGTATACCAAAAGTTAGCAATTATCTCCCACATACTTTTGTAAATAAATATATTATTTATAAATATATATATATAAACATAAATAAATATACATTATATATATATATATATTTATATATAATAAATAGTACAGCCATACTCATTTGTTCATGTATTCTCTGAACATTAGGCTACACTTGTGTTAATACTATGGGAAAGTTAAGTACTATAATTTTACACAAATAATGTGCATGTTTCGCCAGAACTGCTTTACTTAATTTAATCATTTTTTGCATGATATATGTGTGCACATTATTTATGTGATGTGTTATTTGTGAAAAACACAATTGTTACAATAAAGATCATATTGTCCAGAAAGCCTAAAAGATTTACTATCTGGACCTTTATGGAAAAAGTTTGTTGATCCTTGTTATCCACTAAAGTAAGAAAGCATAATTGTACTCTTCCATTAAATATTCTAAAATATCATATTGGATTCATTTACAATATATATCTTACATTTAGGATATTAGGTAATTCCATCTATAAATTTTTCTCTTTCTTTCTCTCTCTCTCTGTCTCACTTTCCCTATATATATAGTTATTCTTCTCTTTTATGTATAATTCTTGATGATTATTTGACCTGGAAATTACAATTATATCCTAGAGGGGATTCAACAAAAGTAAGAAATCATTTGAATGATAAATGCTTTACTTAGTCTTGAATTATATCATTTCAATATTTGTCTTGCTCATATAGATTTAGAAGAAATTACTAAAAGTGGAACATCCAAAATAAAGACTGACAGATAAACAGATAGGTGTCATTTAATGTTCAAGATACATTACGTGAAATAGGATGCTATATGATTTGGATGTTGTGACAACACCATATTAAAACCTTATGGGATTCACTTCTTGGCCTTTTAGCAAGTGTGTTATTTGTTCTTATCAATTTAACATCTGAGCCATCCTCTATCTGAGGACAATATACTAAATGGATATTTAGAGGAGGGAGATGGCATAGGAGCTTGCTCAGTCCACTCCGTGCATTGTCTTGTACCTCCAGGAACCTCTTGCAGCACCTCCTGGAAGCCTACACCCCCTTAGTTGGGGGAATCATGATTGGTGTGAAAAGGAGTTTGAAATCATGAGGTGATTTTCTTTTCTTGTTTTTTGTTGTTTCTTTTTTAGTTGTCTTTTGATGCTAAGTGAACAGATGATTCTAGTAGCAGGAAACTATTTTTAGAGTAAAGTTTTTATTTCCTTGTTTCCTTTTTTGGACTTTTATGCTGCTGAAGGAATTATCTTTCATTGCTTTTTGCCTAACTCAAAAATGGGACACTTAACAGAGTTTTCTAATCTTTTGAGGTAGGAGGTGAATGTTGTTGTTGTTATGTGCCGTCGAGTTGGACCAGACTCATAGTGACCCCTCCTTGGGTTTCCGAGGCAGTATCACTACGGAAGTAGATTGCCCCATCTTCCTTCTGAGGATGAGTGGTGGGTTTCAACCACCAGCCTTCTGGTTAGCAGTCAAGTGCCTTAGGCACTATGCTGCCAGAGCTCCCAGAGGTGAACATTAGGCTACACTTAAATTCTCTGTATCTTTATTCTGAGGTGCCCAGGATATTTGGTAGGGAAGTTTAGTACCAAACCCTGCATCCTAAAATATAGAGATAGAGACAGAGATAGAGGTAGACATAGACATAGAGATATAGATATATGCTAACCAGAAGGCTGGTGGATCAGACCCACCAGCCACTCCTCAGAAGGAAGATTGGCCAATCTACTGCCGTAGTGATGCCGCCTCGGAAACCCAAGGAGGGGTCGCTATGAATCAGATCAGACTCAACAGCAGTGAATTTGCTTTTTTTTTTTGGTTTATATATGTACACAAAAAAAGAGAAGCCTTTTGGGATCCTATTTCCAGTCATCCTGGTCACAGCTGCTGCTTCTGCTGGAGCTGTTGGCAGAGGCAGCAGTGGCTGCTGAGAGGGCTGTGGTGGGAGCAAAGTGCACCCAGGCCCCATCCAACCATTGCTCAGTAGAAGGAGTCCGAGCTGCCATAGAGCCATGTCCTTTGCCTCACTTGTCTATATCCCAACCGTGGTCCACTTGTACAAGAATCAGGGTTTGGGGTCTTTAAAACCTTTGGAGGGAAATAATAAAGTGAAAACTACGTTCTGTTATGGGAACATGGACATATATGCATTTGCATATTGCTCGACCAGAGTGTAAACTATCTATCTATCTATCTATCTATCATCTATCTATCTATCTATCTATCTATCTATATCTCAAACCAAAGGCACTTTGGTGGTATAGTGGTTAAAGCGCTTGGCTGCTAAACCAAAAGGTAGGTGGTTCAAACCTACTAGCCATGCCATGGAAAAAAGATGAGGCAATACACCTCTATAAAGATTTGCAGTCCCCCACTGGGGGTCACAGGAGCTCTGGTGACATACCTAAGGCATTTGCTTGATAACCAGAAAGCTGGGGTTGATATCCACCAGCCACTCCTCGGAAGGAAGATTAAGCAATCTCCTTCTGTAGTGATACCACCTCGGAAACCCAAGGAGGGGTCTCTATGAGTCAGAACTGACTTGACAGCTGCGTGTTTGATTTTTTTTTTTTTTTGATGGGGTCACTAAGAGTCATAATCAACTTGATGGAAGTGAGTATATACTGAAAAATTATTCAGTTTATCTAAAATTAAAGTTTAGCTGTGCATCCAGTATTTAATTTGTGAATTCTTACAATTCTATATGAAGTGACACTCAAAAGTAGGTATTCTAAGTAAAATACACACACCCACACATAGATAGATAGATAGATAGATAGACACTTGAAAGTACAAACTGCATTTATTTCCAGGATGTCATTTACTAGTGAAATAGGATGTTAAATGATTTGTATGTTGTGAGAACACCATTTTAAAACT
>NW_006921751.1:2638617-2639686 GCF_000298275.1 Orycteropus afer afer
AATGTTCAGCTGATATGCCTGTCTTTTGTTTGACTGGGAGCCACAGGAGTGAGTTCAATTCCAGACCTGAAGGGCAGTTAGGGGCCATAGTCTCAGTGGTTCCATCAAGCACTATCAGATCAGCAAAACTGCCCCCATTTTTTTAAAATGATTTTTAGTTTTGTTTCACATTGTTCTCCCACACTATCCAGGATTTTCTACATAGATCCCCCTCCTAGTGGTTGACAGTGGTAGGCAGGCACTATCTAGTTCTCCTGGTCTCAAAAATATATAGGCTGAGGATTGCATGGTGTACCAGTTGCTTGGACTAATTGTTTCCATGTGTCTTTGGTTTTCTTCATTCTTCTTTGTTCTGAACAAGGAGAGACCCATCGTTGCATCTAGATGGCATCTTGCAAACTTTTAAGATCCCCGTCACTACTTGCCAAAGTAGGATGTGGAACAATGAATGTTTTGTGTAGTATGTTATGCCAATTGAGCTTGATGTCCCCTGCGACTATGGTCCTGAGCCCACAGGTCCAACTACTTGGTCCATCTGGGAAGCTGGCTGTGGCCAAGAAATGACTACATCCTTGTCAGCTCTACTATATACCTGGGAATCCTTATAGAATGTACTAATACACATGTAGAAACATTGTTGGCCAACCCTATATCTGGTCATGGGCACACTCCCCTCTGCATAGATAGACATACCTAATAGTTCAGCCTGTCCACCCATCTATCCACCTGTAGATCAATGTTTGCCTTCACTGACAACACAGTACTGTATGTGCAAAAGGGTTCTTCTTTTTTATCTGTACCTCCCATGCACCTCTCTATGTCTTCGTCTTCCTCAATGCCACCATGTTGATAACTCAGATTTGGTACATTGTCCTTCTCTTACCCAAATCTATACTTGTGTCTACCTATCTAACAGTTTTCCCTTCCCTCCCCTCCTACCCCTGGTAACCAAAGAGAAAATTTCCTTCCATATACAAACCTTTCCTTGACTTTTTACAATAATGGATGAATACAATATAAGTCCCTTGTCAGATATGTTGTTGCCAAATACTTTTTCCCAATCTGTAGG
>NW_006921751.1:2640929-2641827 GCF_000298275.1 Orycteropus afer afer
CATGTTTTGAATCTCTCTACGTCCAGTTCTGCCACATCTCTCCTACTTTCTCTTCTGCCAAATTTCTCTACTGCATCTATTCTGCCTTTCGCTTCCACTTGTAATGGTCCATGTGATTACATTGGGCCCACCTGGATAATCCAAGATAATTTTCCTAAAGTCCATAACTGTAGTTCTATCTGCAGTCTCTTTTACCATATTCACAAATTATAGGGACCATGGTATGGATATGTTGTTTGAAGGAGGAACATTATTCTGCTTGCCACACACCTCAATGTTTCTGATATCATATATGATTAGCAGCATAGTGGCTAAGGCACTTGACTGCTAACCAGAAGGCTGGCAGTTCAAACCCACCAGCCACTCCTTGGAAGAAAGATGAGGCAGTCTGCTGCCGTAAAGATTTGTAACCTTCGGAACCCAATAGTGGTCACTAGGAGCTGGAATCAACTTTGATGGGAGTGAGTTCGTTTTTTGCTTTATCTATCTACCTACTTACCTACCTACCTATCTATTTAAAATGTTTTTTCCCCTTTTGTTGTTTCTCTCTTAATAGCATAACAAATCACCACAAATTTAACAGCCTAAAACAACCTACATTTATTATCTCACAACTCTGTACATCACTTGTCCAGGCAGGTCCAGCTGCTCTGGTTCCTCTGCTTAAAATCTGACTGAACTAAAACCAAGCCTGGCTATTCTGGAGGCACTTGGGGAGAATTTGCTTTCAGGCTCATTCAATTAGTTGGCAGCATCAGTTACATGCAGTTGTAGGACTGAGGAGCTCATTTCTTTCCTGACTGTTGGCCAGGCATAGGTCTCAGTACGTGGAGGCCACCCACATGCATTAGCTTGAGGCTCCTTTGTCTTCCAAAGCCAACAACAGCACAGAGTCCTC
>NW_006921751.1:2643287-2645740 GCF_000298275.1 Orycteropus afer afer
TGGGATACAGAATTTGTGTTGTCCTAATAGTACATATACTCATCTTTCTGTACATTTTCCACAGATTTGAACTCAGTTCTGATTTGATTATTTGATTTTCAGTTTTTTAACAAGTACATTGGAAGACAGTAAGTAGATAAGGTGGTGTTTAAATAGAGGTGGTGAGGGGATGAGCCACAGCAATATGAAAGTATACAGTAAGAACGACTGCCCTAAGGCAAGCCTGGTGTGCTGAAGGAAAAGCCACCAACCCAAAGCCAGTGGATCAAAGGATAGAGAAGTAGGAGGAAAGAGAAGAGGGAGAGTGAGGGCCATAATCATTTAAGGTCTTACGGGCCATTGCAAGATCTTAGGCTCTAACTCTGAGTGAGATGTTGTCAGGGTTCACTAGAGAAATAAAAACAGTAAGTTATATATATGTGTCAGAATAAATCTGTGCTCTAGAGGTGGGGTTTTCAATGGCTGATTTTTCAGAAGTACATACCAAGTCATTCCTCCAAGATGCGTCTGAGAGGACATGAACCTCCAACCTCTCAGTTAGGAACCAAGTGCATCGACCATTAACCAATAGCACCACCCAGAGACTGATATAAATGTATAATATATATGTATATATATGTATTCTATATATTTAGACATATATCATACATATGCGAGGCCATGGTGGCACACATGGTTAAGGATATTGCTCCTTATTGAAAGGTTAGCATTGAAACCAACCAGAGGGGCCTCAGAAGAAAGGCCTGACAATCTCCTTCTGAAAGGTCACAGCTTTGAAACCCCATGGATGGAGCACAGTTCTATTCTGAAATACATGGGGTTGCCACGTGTCATATCCGAGGTAATCAATTATTTTCTTTTTGTTATCCTTCTTTGCACCTACTGATCATTCAAGATTGGCTTATAGATTGTATTTTTGGGTATGGCTATCTGTGGTCTTTTGCTCCACTATACAAACAACTGCATGGCATTTACTGAATTGTGCTTTATTTGTTTGCTGACGGTCATCTCCTTTATATTGTGTGCCCTTGAAGACAAAGTCTATAGCATATAAGTGATTCTTAATGAAAGAATATATAAAACTTCTTTGACAAGATAAAATCTAAGTAATACTCTCTCCTGTCTACCTTAGCAAACTCATTTCAAGCTACTCTTCTCTTTGTTCACTACCTTCCAGCTGCCTTCTATCAATTCCTTACACACATACAATGTTCTCAACTCCCTCAGGGGTCGGAACTGTTTTTCTTATGTATTTTCCATCATGTAATGCCTTTCTCCTCTCATTCTTTGACCTGCTAAGGCATTATAATACATCCAGTTAAAATGCTAAATTCTAAGAGATACTTTCTGAAACTTAATTCCAAGATGTCCCAAATTGTCCCTTCTAACAGTCTACATTTGTCAACTGTAAAATTTCTCACAGTTTGATGATGAAGATGTATTTGTATGAATATTTGCTTAATCTTTCATAGCCTAAATAGGCTATGAGAATAAAAGGCCATATGTGTCTGTTTTGTTCATTAATATATACTCAGCCCTCACCACTGTCCAAGCCACAAAATAGACTTTTAACAAAATCTTTAGAGTAAATGACAATAAAACATTCTCTATATTTGCATTAGTATCAGTGACTATGGATAATATAATCAGTGTATTTGTGATTTTGTTTGATGACATAAAATCATCACATATGATGATAAAGAATGGTTTTGTCTGTTTTCTGTTATATTTGGTAAAATAGGAGTTTATGGAATAAGAACAATCACCCACTTGCTCAACAGCACCTGGTTTTTATAAGTATGTAAAGATTTTATCTTTTGTACAGAAAATGTAGTTACCAGATTGGGATCACCTCTAGGGAATGTTCCATTTCCCCTCTTCAGTGTTTTAGCATATGATGTAGCAGAGCATATCCAACATCTATTTGCTCGCCTGAGAAACCATAACAGTATGAGCAACTGTTTTCCTAATCTCAGTTTTACTGAAAATCAAAGCTAAAAAAAAAAAAAAAACTTGTTATTATAAATTGCCCATTTACATGGAAAAATGATTGATCTAGGAAGCGATCATTTAGAGTTATTTTCTCATATAACTCTTCATTTGTTAAAAGACCAAGTTCAATAAAATTATCTCATGCAAACTCTTTGAAGATTTTCAAATCAAATTGGTTTGCATATATTATTTGTACTAATCAAATGTTAATATTTGTTACTATTTGAAACACATATATATGTGTTTATTTACAAAATGAAATACAAGTGTTGCTTTCAAATTTATACAAAGAAATTACAGCTATTAAAACCTAGAAAATAAGTAAGACTTTTTCATAAGTATTAAAGACTAGTTGTTGTTGTTGTTGTTAAGTGCCGTCGAGTCGTTTTCAACTCATAGCGACCCCATGCACAGCAGAATGAAACACTGCCCGATCCCGCACCAGCCCCACAATCCCTGCT
>NW_006921751.1:2649325-2669501 GCF_000298275.1 Orycteropus afer afer
CTCAAAACTCACGTCTACATGTCACCACAGTAGGACAAACCGACAGACAAGTTTGTCCTGCTGTTGGAGACCTCTCGTATCCCCCCCACCTGGGTCAATGTGGCTGACTGTTCCTCTGTCTGGCTTCCTGTCTTTTAATCCTCTTCCTCCTGCTCTTCTGGCCTGACTTGAGCATATAAAAAGCAGGAAATAGTTAACTAAATAAATTTAAACATACTTTATCTCTCTTCTGCAATTGTTGATGTCTTTTCTTCCTGTGGAAGTAGTATTGCAATTAAAGTTAATTAGTAATGTAATTTGAAATAAAGGAGACTTAGACGCAGGAAGAAGAGGTGAGACTTCTTATTTCTGTAGGAGTTGCTTTCAAGGACTTTGCTATGGAGAAGTAACAATGTGAAATTACCTAACCTATTATTTTACTCTGCTTTTTATAATAGCAATTGGTAACTTTCATTTCGAAAAGTTGTATAAAATTCCTTAGACTACAGAAGAAAAAAGATATTTTCTCTATTAGCTTTGAATTATAGCATAAGAATTAGCTTAAAATAATAATGCTGTGTTCTGCTGTTGTCATTACGAGATGGCTTTTGAACATTTGTTTCAATTGATTCAACATTCAATACAAGATAAATCTTCTAATTATGTTCATATTAGAATAGACAAATATTTAAAATAGACCCTTCAAAAAGTCATATGACACTGCAAATATGACTTTGAAAGTTTCCAAAAAAACATGTAAAAAGAATAGAAAAATAATGAAACAGTCAGTCACTTTAAAATTGCTAAAAATTCTCTGTATTATATTTAGCCCATTAAAAAAAAATACCAAACTCACTGCCATTGAGTCGATTCAACTCATAGCAACCCCTACTTGGCTTTCCAAGGTGGTATCTCCATGGAATGGTAAAAGTTTATTGATAAAATCTATACACTTTCCAGAAATATTGATTTTATTGATTAATATTTAGAACAGTTCTAAGGTTAAGTCGAGGGAAAGACAATCTCAACTAAATATTTGGAGAGAATTCTAGAAAAACATACAAAGAAACTGCATTATTTTCTAGCAACAGACCTTGTGGGTTTATTGAGTTTTCTAGTTTTCTTTCCACTGCGATTATAAGTCTAAATTTTTTAAAGTTGATAGAATTATTAGTTCTCATCAAAGAAACTATATAATTTGCTGTTGTTGTTGTTGTTGTTGTTATGTGCTATTGAGTCAGCCCTGACTCACAGCGACCCCCTCCTTGGGTTTCCGAGGCAGTATCACTACAGAAGTAGGATTGCCCAACCTTCCTTCCGAGGAGTGGCTGGTGGGTTTGAACCGCCAGCCTTCTTGTTAGCAATCAAGTGCTTTAGCCACTATGCTACCAGAGCTTAGTGAACCAAAACTTGTTTCTCAAGTGGTCTAAAGCTTTTCAAATCAAAAATTATCTTAATGTGCATATTAATTATATTACCGGCAGCAGATGACACTCATCAATCTGTAAGTGTGATTGTAATATCTAGAGAGTTTTTTTGTGCTGGTTGTTTAACATAATCAAGAAAATTGTACTAAAAATAATTTTCAGTTATATGTCACAGATTTGCTTGCCTAAGTCTGCTAAAATGTTTGTACTTTGTAATGTATGTTAAAATGCCATAATTTTCTGGTTCTTAACCTTATTTGAAATCTTTACCAATTGCTTATTTCTTTTTTATGTGCCTAATTTCCCATGAATATTATCTCTTCTTTGAAATTAATATTTTCACAGGTTAATCTTTTAGCTTTTGGAGTTATCATATACAAGGTTTTTCGTCACACTGCAGGGTTGAAACCAGAAGTTAGCTGCTATGAGAACATAAGGTAAACTTTCTTTTTAAGGCCGCTTTCATTAGCAATTAAAAGCTTTAATAAAATTCTGCTTTTAAAGATTAAAAGAGAGAGATTTATTGAAGGCGGGACACAGTTTAAACTGGGGATATACAGAGTCCACTGTGTGAACTGTGCTCTCAAGGAGTTACAGGTATCTAGGCAATATTTATATTGTTAAACCAAGAATTAACAATATAATATTTTGATTAGTTTATTAATGTTTTGTAATTTTCAAAGGAGGGTCAACAAAAGTGAAGGCTTTACAGCAATTGCTTTAAAGAGTCTTGTTTAGTTACTGTTTTGCTGACATGGGTGCTTTGTTAATTAGTTACTACTTGATGATATGTGGCCTTTACCGAGTAGTTACCTCTTAGTAACCATAAAGGAGCTCTGGTATCTTAATGCCTAAGGCACCTGACTGGTGACCAGAAGACTGGCAGTTCAAACCCATCAGCCACTCCTCGGAAGGAAGGTTGGGCAATCTACTTCCATAGTTATACAGCCTCAGAAACCCAAGGATGGATCGCTGAGTTGGGCCCAACTCGATGCCAAGTACCAAGTAACCATAAGGGGTTTACAACTCAGTCACAACGTAATAATAGGACATCCTTTTCTGATAATATAACTTTCTTGTTCAGTGTGGTTTCTAGCAATGGCTTGCATAGCTTGATTAAAAAGAAAACATTTCTTTAGATACTAGATTAATTCTGTCTAAAGTTTAACTTCTTATAGTAGCACAGGCTTTTCAAAATGGAGTTTGAATATAGGCCTGGAGGCATCCATCCTGCGGTCATCTTAAGTGTCTCAGAGAGTTAATTTTAGAGTGCTCGTTCTCAAGCTTAAAGTATAAACATTTTTTGGAAGTACTGTTTTTTTATTCATCGTTTCACAATTTCTTCCACCATATTTTAAATATTTGAATAATAATAAATATTTGTTGTTGAATTCCCATTCATATATTTAATAAGACTATCACCAATGGTGATAAGATAAATAAAATATTCTTTGCAAATGAAATCTCTCTTGAAAGAGAAAAGACAATGACATTTTTTTTAAAGACAAAAGTAGGTCTTATTGATTTTCTTTTGCAAAAAGTTTCCCATAACTTAGCAACAGTGTTTCTTGCAATTCCTAATTTACATGCATCTATGATTTTTCCTCCAACTGCTTCTCTTTAAAACTGATTTATTGAGACCTTGAAAATGGTTTGTTCAGGAAAAGCTAAAGTGTACCATAGGGAATGTTGGAAACAACTGCCTGCTTGTGTTGCTTGGGAACACTCCTGTAGATTCAGTGCTTTCCACAAGATTTACAGTTAGGGTTTAGCAAACGTTTGATTGATCACTTTCTTTTACTCTTCACAATTCATAGGTTCATGTAGTATGCTGGTTTGAATAAAGTTGCAAATGACTCGCTTTCTGATGCACCCTCCTAAAACATCCCCTGCAATAAAGAATAAGTGGACTGAGAATGAGTGGGGAAATAATCATTAGTTTCTCCTTTTCAAGGCAATGTCCTCAGTGAGCAGGATTGAGTATGGTTTTGCTAAAAGTCACAATCAGTTGAAAATATGTAGGAGTTAGTTTGTGAGTGCATTTTATCTTAATTTTTAAGAAATCAGTGTTCTCACTTGAATTATTTTGAAAGAACTAAATTGAAAAAGATATATATGTGTGTGTGTGTGTGTGTGTGTGTATTCTGCACTTTCTTCAGTACTAAAAATAAAAGGAAAGCAGAAGCGTTCTTTGATGTCATGCACATGTGTTGATCCAAGTCTACATGGTATACTTTTTAAGGTTTCTTAGGGAAAATACTTCCTAACTGATATATGTTTTACCTTTGGGAACTACTGCAACATTAGATTTGAAATCAAAGCATACACACTGCAGTGTACCAGATAAAAATATTTCAAGATTAAGAAAGTTCCTTTAAAAATAACATTTTAATAAGGGTGCCTTGGTTGGGAAGCACACTCCTGCCATAATGCAGTAGTGTGCACTAAAGTCCGGCCTGTGTAATTGCAGCACAATTTGTTGTCATTTTCAAAATTGTTTGTGGTCTTTGTGAAAGATTTCTTGGTTGTACCAGAAACTCATTTCCCATGTAAGTTTAGAAATTAAGGGGGTGTGCTGAGCTTATGTGATTCTGTTGACTGAAACCTATCCAATATGTTGTAGGTCTTGTGCAAGAGGAGCCCTCGCTCTCCTCTTCCTTCTAGGCACCACCTGGATTTTTGGGGTTCTCCACGTTGTGCATGCATCAGTGGTGACAGCCTACCTCTTTACAGTGAGCAATGCCTTCCAAGGAATGTTCATTTTCTTATTCCTGTGTGTTCTATCAAGAAAGGTAAGCAATTTTTATTTTGGCCCACTTTATAGTACATTCAGGTAGCATCCATTACCAAAGTGATAGAAAATTTCCATTCTCATGGGTTTAAGACTTGTGTCTTTATTACCCAAATGTGTTACATTTTAATGTAAAAAAAAAAAAAAAAAACAGAACTCCTGGCTGTTAATAAAGAAATGTGCTTTCAAATTTTTCTATAATGTTAATACAATTTATATTCAATTTTGAGCATGTTCCGACAAGGCAATTACAATAGAAATAATACTTTAGAAGACTATATGTGACCATTCTACATACATAAAAGAATTCCGTGTAACTATTGTGATTATCTTTGATATATTTTTTTTTTTTTTCAGATCCAAGAAGAATACTATAGATTGTTCAAAAATGTCCCCTGTTGTTTTGGATGTTTAAGATAAGCACAGAGAACTATGCATAATGATAGTTACACAAAAAAGAAGACTCAAGCTGTTGATGATCACATTAATAATGACTTGACCAAATGTCAAATGATTAATTACTAAATAAAAAAATATTTTAAGCCACTTTTTCATTTACAGTGTAGGAACTTTGTAGATAAGAAGAGTTTAAATTATGTACCATGTAGCTCCACTATACTTTCCTTCATGGTATTGTTAGTTATGTCACAAATAGCATTGCAGATATTTGGGAAGTAATTGGTTTCTCAGGAGTGATATTATTGCGCCCAAAGAAAGATTTTATTTCTAACTCAAAAAATATATGAATGTCCTGAAGGAAACCACTGGCTTGATATTTTTGCGACTCATGTTGCCTTTGAAACTAGTCCCCTACCACCTTGGTAATGAGCTCTGTTACAGAAAGTGAAACACAGAGAATGAAGGCACAGAATATAAAACAGTGTAAAGGGAATGGCTGTTATAACAATGAAATGTATTTTGAGTAAACTAGTTTTTTTTGTTTTTTAAACTAGATGAAAAATTGTGGAGATAAAATAAAGAATTGAATAAGCACATCCTGCCATTTTGTGAGATAATAACTTAAATTTCTACTAAAGCAAAGCAACTTAAACCTCTATTTGCTGTAGCTATTTCTTTTTTAACATTCTAAAAGAAAGGAACATACACAAATGAAAAAAAAAATCTGACTTAAAGTTAACATAACAATGAAGTATATATTAGTTCTATATTTATTTTACAGAATGTGACTTCAAATGTTTAATCGGTGAAACAAAAATATGTCAAGATATAATATTATTCATGCTTCTAAATGTAAAAAATATTGTATATAGACTGAAACTGTCTATCCTACAAACTTTCAGTAAAGTGAAAATTATCTCATTAGACTATTATATTTGAATTCTTTATTTTTTAATTTGAGAAATATGGTAGTTTACATTACAATATTCCCTTTTAATGTACTTATTTTAAACAATCATTGTAAATATGAAAGTACTCATAAAGTAAATTGCTGGGTTTTTTTTTTTTCTTTTCAGAAAAGTACACTTTAGAAAACTATTATTTATAACAAAGAAATCACTGACAACTGTAGAATTTTTCCCAGTGGATCTCTTTTTCTGACAGTTTTCTACTATCTTTTAAAGAATATCTGCTGAAATGTACACTTTCCACCTATCCTAAAATCATCACATTAAAAAGTATCTAAGCAATAGTTTTATTTCAGAAATAGATAATTGTGCTACATCTACTTGTAAAAGTGTGCCAATACACTAACTGTTGTGATTTAAATTAATTTCTCCACCTGTTAAAATGAAGTTTATCAAGGCTTCCTCCAACAAATAAAATGTTATCTAAATGAAGCAATCCTGCATCTTCTTTGCTGAGCTGTTTTCTCAAGAAAGATGAGATACCCACCAATATGTTATACATATTTAGAGTATCAATAATAATATATTTTCATTATATCTCCTAATATTTTATATGGTAAACCTGTGATGTATAATAAAGGAGCTCTGGTTGCATAATGGGTATGACGTTTGGCTGTTAACCAGAAAGTCAGCAGTTCAAACCCGCCAGCTGCTCCATGGGAGGAAGATGAGGCAACCTACTTCTGTAAAGATTTATAGCTTTTAAAACCCAGTGAGGATCACTATGAGTCAGAATTAACGCAGTGGTCATGGGTTTGGTTTGGTTTGGTGACCCATTATAATGATGTCATCACAGCACAATGTTATAGGAGTGGGATACTGGAAACTTAATCTGTTCAATCAATGAATATGAAACCATGTAGTAAACAGAATAATAGCCCCTAAAATGCCTACTCCTTAATCTCCAGGACCTGTGAGTATGTTAGATTATATGGCAATGTTGTTGTTGTTATGTGCCGTGGAGTCGGCCCCGACTCATAGCGACCCCTCCTTGGGTTTCCGAGGCAGTATCACTGCGGAAGTAGGATTGCCCAACCTTCCTTCCAAGGAGTGGCTGGTGGGTTTGAACTGCCAGCCGTCTGGTTAGCAGGCAAGTGTCTTAGCCACTATGCAAAGAGAATGAAATTTTCAGAAGGAACTAAAGTTGACATGGGGAGATTATCCTGGATTGTCATGTGACTCCAGAGTAATCGTAAGGGCCCTTATAGATGTAAGAGGGAAGCAGTGAAGGGAGAGTATCTGAGTGATGCATTCAGAGTTGATCAGCCATTTCTGCCTTTGAAGAACGAAGAGGACCATGAGCAAAGGAATGTAGGTGGCCTCTGAAAGTTGAAAAAGGCAAGAAAACAGAATTTTCTCTGTAGCTTCCAGAAGAAATTCAGCATGGTCAATGTGGTAGTTAAGGCTGGGGGTCAACTTTGCCTGGCTGAGTGGCTGGGCAGCTACGGTAGTTATTCCCCATGATGAGACTAGCAATCAGCTCCATGGTGGGATCTGCCACAAGCAGCTGAGTAGCTGCTTCAGGGATGTGGTCTGCTTCCCTTATATACGAAACAACTTTGAGAATGGTCTCTAGTTTATGGCATGCTTGAACCCTGAATGTGATGGAGTTCAGCAGCCTGCCATGCTCTGCCAATCTTGGGACTTTCAATGGACTTGAATTAGTGACGTGCTGTGTTGTTTTGTAATATTGGGATTGTGCCTTTTTACCTGTCAACCTTGGGTTTGTCAGCCTTAGCAGCCAACAGCTGTCCGAATGAAGAAAAGCCTCCAGCTTCAGTGGGCCAAGAGCAGGAGGCAGAACTGAAGCCCCAGGTTTGAGGGGCTTTCACCCAGCCCCTAGAGCCCAAGACTTTGAACTCAGACTTAAAGCCTCCAAACTGTAAGAAAGTAAACTCCTGTTTGTTAAAGCCATCCAATTTACGGTATATTCTTGTCAGAGTGGCACTAGGTAACTAAAACAGTCAACATCTTTATTTAACCCTGTGAAAAACATTTTGGACTTCTGGTTCCAGAACTATAGAATAATAAATTTGTGTTGTTTTAAGCCATCTATAAAACAAGCCAAACTCACAACGGTGGAGTCAGATCCGACTCATAGCAACCCCTCTTTGGGTTTTTGAGGCAGTATCACTATGGAAGTAGATTGCCCAACCTTCCTTCTGAGGAGTGGCTGGTGAGTTTGAATCTCCAGCTTTCTGGTTAGTAGTCAAATGGCTTAGGCACTATGCCACTTTTGATACAATAGCCAGAGGAAACTAATGTTATAGAAATTGTTATGTAATATTGTCAGAGGCACGCTACTAGTCACCTAATTTGGGAAAATCTTAACTCGTGTCTTGTTTTCATCAACTCTTCCACCGATATCATTGTTTAAAGCCTATATTCTTTTGAATGATGTTTAAGACCTCTTACATCTGCCATTGCTTACCCCTCTGTTCTCACTTTTTCCCTAAATGAGTGTATTCAGTCATAACAAACTGTTTCCCCTTTCCAAAACTCACGATGGTTCTCCAAATTCCCAGTTTCTGGAATGCCCTTTTTGATTGTTACTATTGTTACAAACATCTACTGATCCCTAATAAATCTTTCTTGGTGAATAATTACCTACATTACACAACTAAGCACATCCACTTTTGGGTAACCATTCTATTAGTATTATTTTAATCAGTTGCCATCGAGTCAATTCTGACGTATGTGACCCTGTGTTCAAATAGAGTTGTACTCCACAAGGTTTTCAGTTGCTGAT
The DNA here is from genome assembly GCF_000298275.1 of Orycteropus afer afer. Lineage (NCBI taxonomy): Eukaryota > Metazoa > Chordata > Mammalia > Tubulidentata > Orycteropodidae > Orycteropus > Orycteropus afer. The sequence continues at coordinate 2,657,639 of NW_006921751.1, forward strand.
TTTTCTTAAGTAGAGCACCAGAACTTTCTTTCAAAATGCCTCTTGGTGGACTTGAACCTCAACCTTTTGGAGAGCAACCCAGTAGGTTAACTGCTTGCACCACACAGGGATTTTCAACATTTGTTACGTTGTATTGCAATTACTTAGTCAGATCTCAGGACATCTATAGTTTGTGTTTTTGTTCATTTTAAAGTTGGATACCCAAGCCCACCCTGACACATTTTTGTTTCCTGAATGAATCTTACTTATTTCCAATTTGTTGTGATCTTGTGGTTGATGATAAGAGTTTGAACCCTATTTGAATACAAAAAAAAAAAAAAAGAGAAGAGATTGTAAATAGTATTTATTGATGAATTTGTGATATATTTTAGGATATGAGGAGTCTCAAAACCTAATGTTTACATGGTGAATAACACCAAATGGAAAATGAAGCATTGCTTTATGTTTTGGTTACTTACTGCCACTCCGACAGGAATATACCACAAATGGAATGGTTCAAACTAACAGAAGTTTATTCTCCTACAGTTTGGGGAGGCTAAAAGTCTGAGTTCAAGGTGCCAGGCTCTAGGGGATGGGTGAAACCCCTCAACCTTGGGCTTCAGCTCTGCCTCCTGCTTACAGCCCACTGAAGCTGGAGGTTTTTCTTCACTCAGGCAGCTGCTTGCTGCTGAGATTGATAAACCCAACGTCCCCAAGTAAACAGGCTCAGACAACACGCAGGCAGCTAATTCAAGTCCCAAGATCAACTGGGTGTGGCAGGCTGCTGAACAGTGACCTTGTTACATGCAGGGTTCAAATGTGCCAAAAAGCTGGAGACCTTCGTCAAAGTTGCTTCTTATATACTGGAAGCAGACTACATTCCTAAAGCGACTACTCAGCTGATCCAGTAGATTCCACCATGGAGTTAATTACCAGTCTTACCATGGGGAAAAACTGCATCCAGCTGCCCAACCACTCAAAACCAGGCCCAGCCAAGTTGACATATAACCTTAACTACCACACTTTATTTGTAGTTGGAGAAGCTCTTTATAAGTCCCCAAAGAAAGTCTGGTTAAACTGATCCGGGCCATAGTATCAGCTCAAGGCCACATTGCTGACCTAATACCTCTACCTGCTCCACTACACCAATTTGAGATTGTTCGGCTAACATTTCTCACCCAACTGTATGCTCTGTGAGTGACAAGTTTGGTAGGTTTTACCTGAGAAAGCCAGCTTGTCCTGGCAGGCTTCCTATATGGAATATCTAAAACAAAAAGAGATGACTCGAAGCACTTACTGATGAAGATCAAAGACTACAGTCTTCTGTATGGATTATACCTCAACATAAAGAAAACAAAAATCCTCACAATTGGACCAATAAGTAACATCATGATAAATGAAGAAGAGATTGAAGTTGTCAAGGATTTCATTTTACTAGATCCACAATTAGCATCCATAGCAACAGCAGCAAGAAATCAGACATTGTATTGCACTGGGAAAACCTGCTGCAATGAGACCTCTTTAGGGTGTTAAGAAATAGATGTCACTTTGAAAACTAAGGTGCACTTAATGCAAGCCATGTGCTTTCACGTGCACCTCATAGGTATGTGGAAGCTGGATAATGAATAAGAAAGACTGAAGAAGAGTTGATGCCTTTGAATTGTCGTGTTGGAGAAGAATACTGAAAATATCATGCACTGCCAGAAGATGAACAAATATGTCCTGAAAAAGTGCAGCCAGAATGCTCCTTGGAAGCAAGAATGGCCAGACTTCATCTCACCTACTTTGCTACTTTGGTCATGTTGTCAGAAGGGACCATTCCCTGAAAAAGGATATCATGCTTGGTAAAGTAGAGGGTCAGCAAAAAAGGGGAAGACCTTCATCAAAATGGATTGACAAGTGGCTGCAACAATGGACTTGGGTATAGCAAGGATTGTGGGGATGGTACACAACAGGACACTATTTCATTCTGTTGTACTATAAATCAGAGCTGACTTGATGGTACCTAAAAACAACAGCAACAAACTGTGAGAAAATTCATTTTTGTTTGTTAAAGTCAGCAACCTGTGGTATTTCTGTTATAACAGCAACAGATAACTAAGAGAATCACTTATTAAACTGTTCTGTTACCTGCTTTTTCTATATGGCAAATTAAAACTCATACATTCTTTTTTAATAGCCAAATAATATTCCATGTCAAGAATGAATCATAAATTGCACAAATGGTGTATATGTGGGTTAATGCAATAATAGAAGACTTCATAAAAAAGCTTCTCCATTCCATACCACTTGGTATTTTTATTGAAAATACCAAATGCCAGTAGTTGAGTTTTTTCCCCTATGATGGGTGTGGATTATTTCTAAGCTAAAACACCATACCCCAATCACTGATGTAAAGGTTGCTTATTATTTCTTGCAAATATTCAGTGAAAATCATACTGAATTTGAGATCACAAAGCTTCGTGGACATTTTCATTTAAGTGAAAAGAATTTGAATTTTTGACCTTAGATTGATGGCTTGAGCAAGCATTAAAATCAGTGGGCAATCTGAAAGTACAGAACACTCTACTTGGTATTTCATTCAGACATTACACATCATAGGTTTGTACAGTAGTTATGATTAATATAAAATGAGAGGGTGAGTTTAGTTGTAACTGAGCTCTTCTGGAGTCAATGTACTATGATTCTAATTCCAACCACCTACTCTGAGTCATTGTAAATAGTAAAATCTATAAAGTACATTATAATTTTATGCACTCCAAAATAAGGGAAAAATAATAGGTTTCTTTCAAAATTGTCCACAAGAGCTGTGGTTTTACTTCCTGTTAGGTTGCAATTTGCCATATATCAGCATCTAAGGGCCAGGCTGCTCAACCTGAAAATGATTATTTTCTTTCTTTTCTTTAATGTATCAGAAGTGAATCTAAAAGAGCTTCCAATATGCAGGGGGGGTTAATTATCTTGGCAATCAGTTAAGCTTTGGAAATCTTAGGTGATAAGAACAGAGTCCTAAAAAAGACTCCCTGCTACTGCTGCCTGCTGTGAAGAAACAACCGTTCTGCCACTGCTGCAAATATTGTTCAAATTACCCTAAAATTCCTCTGGCTTTCTGTGCATCTTGGATCCTGGAGAGCGGCCCCATTCCAGTGAAGTCATTTATTCTGTCACTTCAGCCCACTCTTCAATCATTGCAACTACGTCTTTCACTCAATCTAATGCAGGAGGCTTTTCTGCAAGACCTCATGTGACCCAAGTGAAGAAAGTAATTATTCAAAACAACGTTACTCCTTGTTTTTCAAGTACAACCACCTCCCCTGCAGAACCACCTAAATGCTCCTGAATTTGATATTCCCACTCAGATCAATTTCTCAGATGCTCCTAAAGGAGTGTGTAAATAAACAATCACCTCTCAAATCACAGAACTTTACTTTCAGAAAGGCAGTATTTTGTAGATAAGAGCACAGACTCTGTAGTCAGACTGCCTGGATTAGCATTCCAGTTCTACCAGCTAGGTCTGTGAATTTGGGCAAGTTAGGATCCTGTGCCTCACTTTCTCAACTGCGAGGTGGTGGTGTGCTTAGCTGTCATCATTCAGCCCTCGATTCCTGGTGATCCCATGCACAAGGGAGTGAGATGCTGCCTGGTCCTGTGCCATTCCCATTATCAGTTGTAGTTCAGACCATTGTGATTCCAAGGGTTTTCTTTGGCTGATTCTCAGAAGTAGATTGCCAGGCCTTTCTTACTATTCTGCTTTAGTCTGGAAGCTCTGCTGAAATCTGGTTAGCTTCATGGCAACACACAAGCCTCCATTGACAGATAGGTGGTAGCTATGCATGAGATACATTGGCTGGTAATTGAACCCAGTCTCCTACATGGAGGGGAGAATTCTACCACTGGACCATCACTGGACCCATATAACAATGGTCCCTACCTGATAATGTTGTGAAAATTAAATCATTTAATATATGGAAGATAATTAATACAATGCATAGCACATAGCAAATGACATATAAGTAATAGCTTTGATTTTATAACTTGAATGAGCTGCTATGGATTGTGGACACACTATGTGCCAGCAACTGTTAGACATGCATGGTGGAATTAAAAAAAAAAAAAAACTAATAAAAAGTAGACATGCATTTTTTGTATAGAATTATTATTTTTACATTATTGATTCATTGGCGAATTGCATTCATTGTTTCTGAAATAGATAAGGAAACAGTTCAAATGACAATAAATCTTTGTAAAGTTAAATTGTAGTTTTACTTTCTTTGTTTTCTGCCAACTCCTAATCTACAGTCCCCACAACCTCCTTCACTCACTGAATACCTCTAACATCAAATTTCATTGTTGTCCATTGTGAAACTGGTAGGAATTTCAAATGCTGACATGTTCTTTGGAGTGGGGTTGTAGATCAGACCGTACGCTCCTATGTACACATAAAACTCTGCTCCTGCAAAAACCAATATCTTACAATTTGATTAAAATTAAAGTGGTTATCCTGTACAAAGGACATGTTGATATATTTTATTTAAATATAAATAATATTAGCATATGCATGAACTTTTAAAATACCATCTCTCCTTTGGACATAGTATATAAACAAAGATATTTTGTTATTCCTAGCCTTCCATGTATTTTCATACATGAGGGGGAAATTTGCATTGGCATTATTTAGGTACTTCATATTCTATATCCAGGACACTTTGAAGTCATTTCATTTGCTCTTGTGAATATAAACCTATAGAAGTCATGTTCCTTTAAAACACAATCCTGATTTCTCTAATGGCAAAAGCAAATGAGCTATTTTAATAATTAAGAAAAATAATACAGGAACTTTCAACAGAAAAGAAAAATATTCTTTAATAAAATCCTGTTACTCATTGTAAAAAGCATTGGGCTTTACCAATATTTTATGCTATTTAAATGTTCAATATTGTTTCCTGAACAATATGATTTCTTTGTCATTATATAAAGGTAATTTCCAGCTCCTATATTTAGTAAAGTAGATATTGCATGGATTACATCTCAATATAAAGAAAACAAAAATCCTCACAACTGGACCAATGAGCAGCATCACAATAGATGGAGAGAAGATTGAGGTTGTCAAGCAATTCACGTTGCTTGGTTCTACAATTGATGCCAACGGAAGCAGCAGTCAGGACATTAGAGACGTGTAGCATTGGGAAAGTCAACTGAGAAGGAACTGTTTCAAGTGCTGAGGAGCAAGGATATCTCCTTGAGGACCAAGGTGCACCTGACACAAGCCATGGTATTTCCAATTGCCTGGTATGCATGTGAGAGCTGGACAATGAATAAGGAAGACAGAAGAAGACTTGATGCTTTTGAGTTGTGGTGCTGGTGGAGAATGCTGAAAGTACCGTGGACTGCTAAAAGAACTAACAGTGTCCGGAAAAAGGAGCAGCCAGAATGCTCCTTGGAAGCAAGAATGGCCAGACTTCGTCTCACCTATTTTGGTCATGTTGTAAGAAGGGACCATTCCCTGGAGAAGGATATCATGCTTGGTAGGGTGGAGGGTCGATGAAAGAGGGGGAGGCCTTCAAGGAGATGGATTGATATGGTGGCTGTGATGATGGGCTCAAGTATAGCAGGGATTGTGGGGCTGGCACGGGATCAGGCAGTGTTTCGTTCTGCTGTGCATGGGGTCGCTATGAGTTGGAAATGACTCGACGGCACTTAACAACAACAACAACAACAACAGATATTGCAAATTTTTGAGATAAATGAACTAGGAATTCTATTAGTTAATAATTTGAGGATTCAGAAATTTCATCATATCTTTTATCCTAATCTGCATACCTCATCATTCTGATAAAGAATGCTTCCGAGATTAGAACATAATTCTTTATTCTACAATATGTTGAAGAATAAGATGTATTTAACATTGTGTAATTTTTTTTCAAGTAGATTTGCATTCATAGATGGATTATCTGAAAAATTCTACATAAGCAAGCTTTTTTTTTTTTTTTTTTTCCTTTTTATCCCAACAGTCTTTAACATAAAGAAAATTCTCTTTTTCATTAAACTCTGTCTCTTGGAGAGCAGGAGTTTAATCTTATTTTTTTGTATCCCTTCATTTTCTTTATGAGACTCAGAAAAGATAAATGGATTAATATATAGTTTCTGATGTGGATATGATGTGAATTTTACACACAAAGAATTACATACAACCTCTTTACAAAATGAATTTAAGGCAACTTACAAAGATATATAAAAAATAAACCAGACAATATAAATGTAAAATTACTGAGACAGTGTGTCAAAGGAAAAACAAGGATACAGTTATAAAAAGGAGATTTAAAAAAATGAGTGAAACATGAGTATTCTACTCTAAATTTAAAGTCTGCTGTGTTGTCTGTTGCAACCAACCCACTCCAAACCCTCGTGTCTTAAACCAATAATTTATTGCTTTTTCACATTTCTCTGATTCTCACAGAGAACCACTACTCAGTAGGGTGGTTATCAGAGTTTCTCACAAAGATTTAGAGGATAACTGGTGCTGCAGTCATCTGATATGGCTGGCAAGTGATGCTTGCTCTTCACTCAAAGATTCATAGGGCTGTCAACCAAGCACTAGTTATGGTTTCTTCATGTTGTTTGGGTTTCACACAGAATGGATGCTGGGTTCCTTTAGGGAGCATCCCAAAGCAAGCATTCCTAGAGACCTGGATAGAAGATGAAAGGATCCTTATGACCATCACAACCATACAGTTGATTTCTCTCAAAGTGATAAGTCTCAACCCCTCCGCAATATAAGGAGTTAGAGAAATGGATCCTACTTCTTAATGGACCAGTAACAACATCACTTTGCTAAAGAGCCTATGGAAATGGAGAATATTATTGAGGTCATTTTTGGAAAATGCAACATGTCATAAATTTTATACTCTTGCAAATATCTATATATCAAAATAATATCCTTACATTAGACAAAGCAATGTTATTTCGTAGGACAGTTTCTTATAGTGTCCTTCAATAATATCCAATAAAACCAAACCAAAAAAAAAAAAAATTCATAAAACCAATAAAAGTCAAAAAGAGTCCAAATTATATGGCCCATGTAACTCTATCAGTTAAGTTGTTCAGTAACATGAATTACCAATTTGTTTGAGAATATAACCTAAGTCACATTCTTGTTTGATGTAAAATTATATCCTCTCACATTCAATTATTCCAATGGTGCAGTGTTAAAGCATTTGGCTCTTAAGCGAAAGGTTAGAGATTCAAACCTATCAGCCACTCCATGGGAGAAAGATGAGGCAGTCTGCTTCTGTAAAGATGTACAGCCTTGGAAACCATACTGGGAATTTCTACTCTGTCCCGTAGAGCTTCTAAGAGTCAGAATGGCCCTGATAGCAGTGGGGTTGGTTTTGATTTATAGTTAAAATCTTTTCCAAAAATAATAACACAAGAGGAAGGATTCAGCCACCAGCCTTCTGGTTAGCAGTCAAAGGCCTTAGGCACTATGCCACCAGAGCTCCCAATAATAGGTAAACCAAGAGGTTATCACAGACCATAAGAAATGATTTGGTGATAGAGGCCCCGGGATTCTACCATATATATGTAGTATGATAGGATTAATTTAGATGAACTCTTGCCCTAGTCAATATATAGTGAAATATCAAGCTTCATGAATTTTTACAAATAAGTTGATCTTAATACTAACTTCACAATTGTAAGAGGAGAAACTGAAGTCAGTGTAAAAATCTACACATATCTTTGTATTATTCACCTGGCAACTTCTAAAAGAGTTTCAGGTTTAGAAATATTGAGATGAATATATTTTCTCTCCATAAAAATGGTGTATAAATTATATTCTGGTTAATTGTAGTTTAATTATGATTCTAATTCTATTTAAGATTATATAATCATGCTATGTTTAGGGACTACTCTAGACGGTTGATGCCATTTACAGAATCATATTTTCTCACTGTACACTGACTAGAAATTGGAGAAGACAAATATTTAACATCAGAAAAATAAGATGGGAAGAAAAACGTGTGAACATAAGAATCTATTTCAGAAGTTTCACGTTTTTAGAGAAAGCACATGTATGCCTGTCACTTAAACTATATCCTATTTTCTCATTCCATGTCAAACTGAGTCAAAAGGCTATGATCCTAAAACAAACTGTACATTCAGTGTAGATTTCATCAAGGTCATATCTTTTTGTGGGACTTTTTCCAGATAAAGTGACTGGTTCTAAAATAAAATGGGTGCAACCCATGACATTAAAGAACTCTCGAGTCCCTGCTTCACTACAGTAGTTTGCAAAGGGGAAATGGACATGATAAAGTTGTGTTTAAGGCAAACCGAATTTATAGATTAGTGAGGAAATGAGAGAAGCTTAAAATGAAAGCAGTTTGCAGGGATGCCTCCCCTGAAGCTACACAAAATTGAAAAGGCATCTACCGAATCTTAAAACAGCATTCAATGATATCTTCTAGTCTACCCTTTTAATAAATGATTTGTATGCAACACTTCCAAGTGAGATGAGAGCACTACAGACTACTGAATCAGACATAATCACCCTATACACCCAGCAGGGGAAGCTGGCAATAATAGGGGAAGAGTGAAAAACCCTATGTTCAAAAAGTGTTTCTCTCTGGAACCACTCAAGCAGCACAGACTATGAATGTTGCACACATGATCACATGGCCTGAGCCATAGCCGACTCCTCTCATTTTTAAAGGGAAAACAACTATCACCAAAAAATTATCCTGCTTCATTAGGACTTTTATCTAATATTCTAATTCTTAACTAGAGTAGTAGCAATTGCTTCTTGGTGGCACTACAGGCAGCAATATGCTTGAAATAAAGACAGTTGTTTAGACTTTAGTTAAATTTGTTTTCAACAAGTGGCATTCCAATAGTATATAAGCTAAGGGAGACTAATGAACAGACGTATGTATAGCAATGTAATGACCGAAAAAGAGAAATACAAAAAATAATATCATTTTAAAATCAGAAATGATAGCTAAATCTGAGGAACTGGAATCTTTATTGGAAGAATAAATTTGTGAAAGAACACTCATGTATGGAATTCTTCTCTTTTTTATAATGTGAGGGAAAGAAAACATCCTATAGAGATTCACATGTAAAGTATAAAAAAGCTTCAATAATTAAGATGTAAAATTACTAAAATTTATCAATTTTAATAATTTTCCTATTAAAATATTTGAAAAGTTTAGTTACAAAGAACAAACATGCATGGATTTATGATTCAATTTCTGAAAAGAAAGGAGAAATCATAATATCTTTAAAAGTCTTATTTATTTTTTTCAACCCTGGTAAATATTGTTACTATTATATATATAAATGTAGGGAGCTCTGATAGCATAGTGTCTAAGGCACTTGACTGCTAACCAGAAAGCTGGCGGTTCAAACCCATCAGCCACTCCTTGGAAGGAAGATGGGGCAATCTACTTCCGTAGTGATACTGCCTTGGAAACCCAAGGAGGGGTTGCTATCAGTCGGGTCTGACTCGATGGCAAGTTACAACAACAACATTATAAATGTAAAAAGTCCTAACTCACTCCCATTGATTCTGTCCCAACTCATCAACCTCTCCTTGGATTTCTGAGGTGGTATCTCTATGGAAGTAGATTGCTCAGTCTTCCTTCCGAGGAGTGGCTGGTGAGTTTGAATTGCAGTCAAATGCCTTATGTACTAAGCCACCAGAGCTTCTGTCACTATTATACATAATTTAAATTAAATTAAATGATACTTAAAACTCATATTTTTATAAGAAACTAAACATTGCTTGTATTATGTAGTTTGCATCATCTCAAAAAACTAATGTAATCTATATGACCCAAGCAATCATACAACCATTCATTTAATCTACAAATATTTAGTAAGAACTAATAAAGACCAATGAACCCAGTAGTGCAATGGTTAAGTGCTCAGTTGCTAACTGAAAACTCAATGATTCAACCAACCCAGTGACCATGCAGGAGAAATGACATGGTGATCTGCTCTGAAAAGAATACAGCTCGGGAAACCCTATGGAGCTATTCCCCTCAACAACACACAACAACAAAATAAAGAGGAAGGCACTCTGAAAGAAAATGGTGATAAAGAAATGAGAGAGAGATGTTACCTTCAGGGTCAAAATTTAAAAAAAAAAAATGGTAAGGCAAGTCCGCAAGAACATCCAGGTAGATAGCTATTTAGACAAATAATTTGATAATATTTGAAAGTGTTTGAAGATAATAATGGCAGCAAGTTAGTGAATAATTTGCAAAGTAGCAACACTAGACTCAGAGAAATAATTTTAATTTTAATTTTAAAATACCAGTAGTTACATAAAAAATTAACCACAATAAATACTCTAGTTAATAAACAAAAATTATCAGGGTGGTTCAAATATAATAGATATAACTTAAATGTGTGGATACAGAAAATTTGATGTTGAAAGGACATTAGGAGATATAATATGCAAACACTAGCCAAAAAATAAACCATGAAAACTTTAAAGGACTAACATTATGCATATAATGCTCTTTCACTGTGATGGAATTAAGCCATATATATATATATATATATATATATATATATATATATATATATATATATATGGACAATCCCCCAAAATTTGGAAATCAAAAAATACACTACCAATTAGTCCATTGGTCAAGTAGAGATCTCAAGGAGAATTAGAAAATATTTTTAACAGAATGAGAATGAATAGGGAGCTAAAGCTATGCATAGAAATTACTGCCTCAAATACATACATTAGAAAAAAAACAGAATGATGAAAATGAGTGATTTAAATGCCCATCTCAAAAAGTTGTAAGAGAAAATACAAATTAAGCAGAAGAAGAAAATAAGAAGAAGGGAAATGTATGAGGTTGGGAACTAAGTACAATTAAGAACATAAAGTCAAAAGTTGTTAGTTTGGTAAAAGTAATGGATATATCACCAGTAAAATGATGAAGTAAAATATATAACCTAGAACAGCCAATATAATAGTGAATAAAAAGAACAAAGTTGGAGTATTTGTACTACTTTATTTCAAGGCTTTCCTTATAACTACACTAAAAAGTAGCATCGTGATAAATGGAGAAAAGAATGAAGTTGCCAAAGATTTCTTTTTACTTGGATCTACAATCAATGCCAATGGAAAGAAACAAGAGTCAAGAAATTGAAGGACAGGAGTTCCGGCAAGATAGCAGACTAGGCAGAAGGACTGCACAGACCTTCTTCAACAAAGAAACGGGAAACCAATTAACACAGACACAGAAGATAATCTTGGACCCCTGAGCCTTGAAGGGAAGGATACAAAAGTGGATTAAATCCCAACTAGCAGAAGAATTTGCATGAAAATACCAAAAAAGGAGACACACGGAGCTGCAGTCTGGCAGCAACCTGAGTGACCCTGAAGGCACAGACAGCACAGATGGCTTGGAGATTCCCGAGTGGTGGTAGGACCTAAGAATTAACCTAATAATACCCCTGCTGGCCAGGGACTGCACAGAGGACTGTGCATGGTGGCTGGGAAACAAACGGAGAAGGTGAAGAGAAAGGTGGGCTGAGCTGTAGAATTTTGCCGATCCAGAGGGCACTGCCATTTTATAGGTTTAAAAAGCAGCTTGACTATTTTGGATATTTAAAGAGACAGCGCTCTTGCAGATTTCTGGGGCTTAAGAACACCTGCTGCTTTCCAGCAACCCCAAGGACACTCGGAGCCTGCAAGACTGAAAAGGTCCGACATTATTCTTGTTACTACACCCTACACCCGCTTGGTAAATGGAGGTGTGGCCATCCCCACTCCCACCTACCTTCTGGGCCCACAGGAACTCCATCACAGTCTGTGGGCTCAGACAGAGCCTGGGTGCCCTACTCAGTTCTCCACCGATATTTT